>NC_056735.1:42165349-42262849 GCF_019279795.1 Protopterus annectens
GTTTAGTAAAGGGTTCCAAGGATATTGACAACAGTGTAATACAGCATGGCAAGGTGCCAGTAAATTATATTTTTGTCATAGTAGGGTTTACATTAAATAGGTTCATAGGTGAATACTGGGCCAGCTATGCTGAAGAGCCATTTTAAACTTAGCAAATAGCCTGAGGTCAGAATAAAAAATTGTATCTCGTTTCTGTGAGGTGAATACCTTAATCATTATGTTAAACCCTCCCCCAAATACATTTACATATTTATCCTTTGTTGGCTGTGTTAGTCCCACTAGGTTAGTTGCCTCTTCTCAGGGGGCACCTGAGGTTTTATTTATACAACTAGGGGAAATTGGTCAAGGGCATCAGGGACGTTCCTCTACTCTTCTTGATAGGTGGCATGGGAATCTCTGCACTGAACTGACCTATCACCAAGTCAGAGTGACTGAGCCTTGGTTTAACATATGATCTAAAGGATAGCACACTCAGAATTGCAGACACCCACTTCGGCTGTACTGCAGTGTCAGCAATCCATGTATCTAATGTGGGAATGGAACCCACAGTTTTCTGCACTAAAGGAGAGTGTGTTACCTGTTGCATCACTGAAATCATAGATCATCAAATCCTGGTTAACCTTCTTTTTCCTTGAATATGTGCATGTAAATAATAAAAATCCTGTTAGTCTGTGCAGTGAGGTTATGCCCAACTCCCTAAAACCCTGTGCAGGAGCAATTCTGCCTACAGTTTGAATATTTTTAGTAATCAATTCGCAGGTCAATGAATGTCAGACAGGCACATGGAGTCACACTAGAAGTGCGAGATTTTTTATGAAGTAACTTGCAGCAGTAAATGCTTGCTGGAATGTGCTTGAGAAAACATTCATGTCGTGGAACATACAGACTCGTCTTGTAAGCGCACTGAAGTCAGACTGCCAAAAGACAGCTAAGAAGAACATTGCTATGACGTGGGTCCTTGATGTGTCCCTAGAGATGTAAAAAATTCTTCAGTCCTTTCAATATATTTACAGTTTTGGGAACCTTCATTTTCAATTTACTAGAGATCAAAAATATCTTAAGAGGCATGACTTCCTGGAATGAGTTGGAGGCAAAGGATTTGCAAAAAGACAGCAAAATCTGTTCATCTGCTTCTCTTTCTTCTTATGCATTCATGATTTCTTTTGACAAGCAGCTTCAGTCTGAATGACACTGATGACACATCTCAGCACAGTTCACATTTTTGCCTAGTAAGTGGTTTAACCTCGGTACTCTAAAATAATCCACTAAACAGACAGCCTCTTTATTAATACCATTTCTGTTTCCTTTCTGTGTCACCAATAATCCAGCAGCCTTCACAATAACCTTGCAGAGGTGCTCCTTGTAGACCCTAATTATCGGATCTCCTTATATATTTATTTAGAAACGTTCCAATTTACTTTATTTTGTCACCAATATATCCATAATAAGTTCCATATAGGGCTAGTCCCCCCACAATAGCACACCAACAAAGCAGGTAGGAATCTGCACTGACACGAAAACTCATAATTTGATTGATATCCTGTTATATCTATCAAACCTGTTTAGATAAGTGAAAATACTCCGATAAAGAAAAACAGAATGCTAATATATTGAAAAAAAAATGCATGTGCCATCCCTCACTGAAACTGAACAACTGTAAAATTAAAGAAATGAAGTGCAGGCATCACGGGATAAAAGACACAGAAATAAGACTGAACATCTATTCCAGATAACAAACAGCAATCAAAGGAAGAAAAACAAGCAACAGATTCCAGGATTATCTAAGATCTTGGAAAACAACTGAAGCCATGTGGTGCTGAGGCCCTGCACACATATACAAAGTCTGAAAAAGCAACAAGCAGCAGGATGTCAAAAGAAGAAAATAATATGGACACTGTAACAACAAAGATCAAATTCTCAGTACTAGCCCCACCGGATAAAGATACAACTCCAAGAAGACAAAGGACAAATACACAACCAGGCAATACTAAATCTACAAGTAAAACCAAGGCAGACCAGCCAGCTAACCTGGAAGACATTAAAACTGCTTTACTACCTATTCAGCAAGCAATACAGGAACTAACTTTACAATTTCAAACATTTGGTGATTCATTTAACCAAATACTAATTAGAATGGAAAATAACTGAGGCAAAAATACTAGAAAATGAAATAGAAATAGACTCTGTTCCTCAAAGAACTGATTCCCATGACAAAGATCTGCAAAGTTTACAAACAAAAATAACAGACCTTGAAGCAAGGTCATGAAGAAACAACATTATCATCAGAGGAATCCCTGAAACTGTGCCACATAATAATCTAATACCAACTATCAAACTCATAATAAAATCTCTGCTGGCTGACCCTGAAGAAACACAACAAGTGATAATAGAGAGAGCCCACAGAGCTCTCAGAGAAACACAATCACCACTGAGACCAAGACCTGTCTATATTAAAATATTGAACTACCAAGATGTAAATAAAATCCTGCTTGAAGCCAAGAAGAAAGATACACTCACCTGGAGTAATAATAAAATTCCCTTTGCTTAAGACCTTCCCTTCCAGATAAGGCAAGCAAGGCTACGTCTGTCTCCGTATTGCAGGTTTCTGATAGAAAGGAAAATCACATTCCAGATGAAACATCCAAATCAAATAATTCTCAGTGTTAAAGATGTTAAATACATGGTCACTAACCCCAAAGAGGCAAAAGAGACATTCCTAACTGTTTTTAAGCAGATTCCACCTCCAGAAATAAAATAAAACAACAAAAAACTTGTAGGTGGCCCTTTAGTGAAAAACGGACCAAATCATGACCATTATAGATGGGAAACCAACCCTCTGATAGCTTCCTCTTACGTTCTAGGCCCGTAAATGAATGAAGGGAGCCACGAGGAATACAGGAAAGGGAAAAGAAAAATGGGTAGGAACCAAAATACAACTGCCGTTTCCAATGAGTGATTTATAGGAAGGAACTACCTTCTGGGATTCTGGTATGCATAAACATTCCCCCTTCAATCTCAAGGGCTCCACTGCAAACTCAAAACGACCTAAATGAAGATACAGCAAGTCTAAGATGTTAATCTTGCCATAAACACCCATAAATCGATCGAAACCAGCTTATAAGGTAAACCAGATTGAAAGATGACCAGAAACCTGCAAAGCAAGAATCTGAAGAATGTATGGTTTTACCAAAACAACCAATAAGACTTTGAATCTCTCATTAAGACTTATCATAAGTATTCCAGCCTTTATTACTAGATGAGACTGTCAGAATCAGCCTATTTTAAGGATGTATGACAGAAATAATGATGTTTGACTTGAATAAAGATAAGTAGAAAGTAAAAGCATTTTTGAGAAGGAAAATAAAAGAACACACAAATATAAACTATCTGACTGCAGAAAACATAAACATAACCTAAATGTGTAGGCTTTGGCAGAATATATACCTGGTTAAGCCTGAAAACATTTTTTTTCTTTCTCTTCCCCTCATTTTCCTACTTCTGATTATAGGTGTCAATAACGTTCTTTTTTTCTGGAATCTGCTACCGAATGGCACAGGAGTCTGTATAGGCACCGAAGTGGGGGAGAGAAACAGTTTAAAGGAGAGGGGAAGGTAAGATAACAATAAGAAAAAGGAAACTGCAAACAAGACAAATTTGGCTTAAAATCTATGCCACATTGTTGTATATCTTGTTATAGCTAACTGAGGATTTGAATACTAACTATTAGAAGGAATAAGTCATAAGCTAAAAACCTGTAAGTTCTGTGCTGTAACCATAACACCATAATTGTATAATAGTTTAAGGAAGAGACTAGGGATATTTCACAGCAGTGTTTTTAGGGAACTAGTTTGTCACGCTTTGTCTGTATTGTGTATAGAAACATAAGGGGGCTATCATGCTCTAAACCTACACACAAAGAGAAAACACAACCAAAGATCAGACGAAAACTAAAAGTATACGTTAAATTCTCACTTTATTCCCCCGATTATTCCTGGTCCAGGGGTACAGTAGGTAGGCACTGGGAAGGGACAGGAATAGTTAGATGCTTTCCAAAAACACATTTCAGCATCACATACAAAGACCATAAAACCAAATTAACATACAAGTCATGTAAAACAAACATACTTAACAAATTAATGTGGGAAATAGAGATGTGAAATGTTAAAGGACTCCAAAATAAAGAAAAAAGAAAACTATTTTTACATCTTACACTGAAAACCAAAGCCAGTCTTATATTAATACAAAAAACACACTTAACTACAGAACAATGGATAGAAATTGGTAAAAAAAATGGATAAGATAAATTATAGCAATGGGATAAAACAAACAGTGCTGGTGTTGCCACAATAATTAAAAAACAATTCCAGGACAAGATACTTGAGGCTAAGGTGGACAAAGAGGGAAGATGGTGTTACGTAACATTTACCAACCCAGGATTACCAAAACCTATAATGGTGCTTAATCTATATGCACCCTGTAGCAACCAACAGTAACATTTACCAACCCAGGATTACCAAAACCTATAATGGTGCTTAATCTATATGCACCCTGTAGCAACCAACAGTAACATTTACCAACCCAGGATTACCAAAACCCATAATGGTGCTTAATCTATATGCACCCTGTAGAAACCAACAGTAACATTTACCAACCCAGGATTACCAAAACTCATAATGGTGCTTAATCTATATGCACCCTGTAGCAATCAACATCACTTTTTTATGTCACTTTACCCAATTCTAATCCAACTTAAAGATCACTACCTAATAATTGGGGGTGACTGGAACATATATCAAAACCCAGAAAAAGACATATCTAACCAGATTAAAACACATAATAAGCAAGCCACAATATTTCTAAATGAACTTAAACAAGACTTTAAATTATATGACCCTTTTAAATATGGGAATAACAATAATAAATCCAGGAAATTCACATTCTACTCACAATGCCACAAAATGTGGTCAAGAATAGACTTCTTTTTAATCTCAGACATACTCATTAACATGGATCCAACAACAATTACACTCACTAGATTTTTCTCGGATCATTCCAAAGTCACATTGTTTATCAACTGGGACAAAAAACTGTACCTAGTAAATAGAGGTCATAACTGGTCATTGAATCCTAACCTGCTCATCAAAATAGATGTAATAAAAGAAGTTGAAGAAATATTAAAGACATCCCTTACAAATATCTCCAGATCCCAAGTCCCAATAGACATAGAATGGGCTGCGACCAAAACACAAATCAGAGGAATATTCATCAAAAAAGAAGCATATTATAAAAAAATACAACTAAAAGAGGAGTATACTAGCCCTATATGGAATAGGGAACATAGAACAACTTGAAAGAGAACTACTAAATAACCCTATTAACCAAACTGAAGTTGATCTTCTAAAACTACAAAGAGACCACTATATGTTAGAAACCAGAAATCTGTCATTTTATGAGGTAAGAATGTTAGCTAATTACACAGAGGAAGCCCAAATACCATCCAGAGCTTTGGCCAGAATCATCTCTCAACATAAAACCACCTCAAATATATCAGAAATAAATTACAAAGACAAAAACTACACAAGAAATGAAGAAATTATCAAAGTATTTGAACAGATATATTCTAAAATCTATGGAGAACAAACATTACAAATCACTAAGGAAGATAAAGATGTTTTTTTTCAAAAACTAAAATTTCCTAAACTAGATTTAGATCAACAAAAAAAATGAACGGAACTTATTTCCATCAATGAGATAAGTACAACAATTAAACATTTAAAATCACATAAGGCCCCAGGACCGGATGGACTTACGTCAGAATATTATAAAACTTTCACTACCCTAATTGCTAAACTACTATGCTACTACTATACTATGTGCTGAACTATATAATAAATAACAACATAAATAATATTGTTAAAAAACTGACTGCCAAACAACCTGTTATAATAAATAATATTCACTTCAATGCTGCCAAAACTATTTTCATATTAAAAGAGCATGCGGACCCCAAAACCCCAGATAGTTATAGACCCATCCCCCTTTTAAATATAGATACAAAGATACTGACCTCATCAATACTCGCAAATAGATTAAAAAACCCGATAGAGAAAATCATTTCTCCAGAGCAATCTGGGTTCACACCATGAAGACAGACCAGTGATAACACTCTGACATTGGATGCATTAATATCCTTTGCAAATCAGAGGAATGCTAATATCTATGTTATGGTAGTAGATGCCCACAAGGCATTTGACAGGGTCAACCTAGAATTTTTACTTCAAACATTACCTTATTTTGACATACCTATCAATTTCATTCAGATCATCCAAATTCTCTTTAGCAATCCATACACATCCCTATATATAAATAAAACATGGTCAAACAGAATTATGATAAAAAACGGAACAAGACAAGGATGTCCGTTATCACCCTTTCTATTCAACCTATACCTAGAACCCCTTTTTCTATATATTAAACAAAACACATATCATAGCCCCCCCAACACATAACTTCAAAGTATATCTCACCGCCTTCGCAGACAATCTGAATATATACTTCACTACACCAAATTCAGACATACCAAAATAATAACTGCAATTGAATTATTTTCACTCATGTCTAACTACAAATTAAACCTCAATAAAACTAATATCTTCCCCTTAAGGCCACCCAAACTTATCTCATTAATGTCACTAATAGATACAATAAAAATTAAAGAAGAAACCAAATATCTGGGAATTACTTTCTTCGAGAGCAACAAGAAATTCCACCAACATAAAATAACTCTTAAATGGCAAAGCAAAAAGCAAAACTGTAAAAGGTAGAATAACCTTAAGCTACCATTTCTGGCCAAAGTATCAATAATCAAAATTAACATATTACCTAGACTAACATATATATTCATGACATCACAGATTACTATACATAATAAATTCTTCAAACAAATTCATATCTTTCTAGCAAAATTCATATGGGAACCCAAAAAAACAGAATCTCGTATCAAAAACTAACACTTCCCAAAAGCAAAGGGGGTTTGAACCTGCCAGATTTTAAAACTTACTACTCTATTATCAACACTAACAGAATATTGAGAATAGCAGAACATAACCCGACAATGAAAACTTGGTCACCTCCTTGGGTGACAATATTTTATAGGTACATTAAAGCACTAGGCATCAATCCCAAAGTGCTTCCCTTTTTAAACAAAAAGGATGTACAAGCCTACAACATTATAGGTTCATAGGTTCATAGGTAGGTTCGAGGCTATTAGCCCTAGGGCTTATATAAGCCTAGCCAAAAAGGTACCCTGGCTTTTGCCACCCAAGAAAATTACTTTCCTGTGCCCCTGTCGAGCAAAGCCACAGAAGTGATCCCTGGGGTGAACTTCCTATTTCCCCATCAATTCATCAAGATTTTTCTTGAAGGGTGCTAATGAGGAGCTCTGTTTGACATAGATAGGTAGTCTGTTCCAGAGTATGGGAAGTCTCTGGAACAGGAATCTATCCCTCCAGCATGTTCTGTTTATTGTGGTGACAAGGTTTAGGTCCCTAGAGCATGTAGCTCGAAGGGATTGGGATTTCTTTAAGTGGAGCATTTCCAACAGCTCTGGGTTTGACATAGCTTTGTATGTTAGGCAGAGATCACCTCTGAGTAGGCGATATGCGACGGAGTAAAGCTGGAGTTTTTTGAGACAGTCTGCGTAGGGCATCTGTTTGAGGCCAGTAATCCTCTTTGTGAAGTATTTCTGTGGCCTTTCCAGTTGTTGTAGATGTCTTGTGAGGTACATACCAAAAGGGAAATTGTACTCTATAATGGGTCTAATGAGTGATGAGTAGAGGGGAACAATGACCTCTTTTTTTCTGGATGAGAAACCTTTTGTGATGAGGTGAGTCACGTAGAAGGATTTCCTGACCACTGTGGCAATGTGATTATCAAAGGAGAGACTACTGTCCACCTGTGTCCCAAGGTCTCTTATCACACTTTCAGCATTAAGTAGACTACCACTTATGTGGTAGTTCATGGGTACAGAGTTTTTACCAAAGGGGATGACAATACACTTTTTGGCATTGAGCTTCAGGCCATGGCTTTGACACCAGGCATCTGTCTCAGTGAGGCCCTTTTGTAGTAAGTCCACATCATTAGGAGTTTTGATTATGGCTCCTAGTTTGCAGTCATCTGCAAACTTTGTTAGCCAAAGACCTTCTGTGTTAGCCTTTACTTCAAAAAAGTAGATACCAAACAGGAGAGAACCAGGACTGAACCCTGTGGTACTCCACTTGTCACTGGTCTGAAGTCGGATTTGGAGTCTGCTACTTTCACAGTGTGGGTTCTGTCCGTGAGCCAGTTGGCAACCCATCTTGTGACATAGGGATTTATACCTAGTTTAGTGAGCTTATCTATAATTCCAGAGTGGGGGATGGTGTCAAAAGCCTTGGCGAGATCCCCTTAAAACATTTTATAAATATAACACAAAAACTTTTTCATTCCTTAAACCTTGGGCAAGCTATGGTAACACTACAACCCCTCCATAAAAATCCAAATTTAAAAATAAATAAGATGCTAGACCTTGACTCCTTTCCTCGATTAAAGGACAAAATAATCCAAGATATCTACCCGTACCATAACTGTACAATCCAAGAACTGTACAATCTACCCAAATCATATATAATAATTCTAACACAAATCAAAGAGTTGTGTTCCAGCTAACTCCAAAACTTTATTATACTTAATAGGAACATGGGAAACTGTACTCTGCTTTGGAAGGCTATTCTTACAACAAGGAAAAGAATATCTAACTCATATAAAATGAGAGGCAAAATCAAATTTCAGAAGGACCTCCTTTTCTCTAACAATTGGAGAAAATTAAAACCATCCATAGATGACCAGCAAATAAGTCATGCAATCAATCTAACTCTGAAAATTATACCCCTTAAAAAACTTTCATAAACGCAGCTCATGATAAATAATAATGTACATTTCACACCTGCAATACTCCATAAATTCAGTGCATCAAAATCACCATACTGTCCACACTGTAAGGACCAGGTAGCAGACCTAATGCATATATTTTGGAGTTGCAAATGTGTGTATAAACTCTAGAATTCCCTCAAGATACAACTGAAACAAAGAGTAAAAAGGTCACACAGATAACCAACTGGTTAAAAAACACAAAAAGAAAAGTCTAGCAAAGATAGACTTCTGACTGTGTGATACCTTAAACCTCTTGCATCAGAGACCTGATTGGATATATGCAAATCACCCTGTCCACAGCTAGAGGGGTTTGGATTTTATGGCCTGAAATTGTCCATAAATAGACTTAAAAATGAAAGTAAAAAAAATAGTCATGGACATTCAGAATTGCCATTTAGCTGAAACACCTGATATCCTTAAAGGGTGATTTGCATATATCCCATGAGGCCTCTGATGCAAGAGGTTTAAGATATCACATAGAAGTCTAGCTTTCCTAGGTTTTTCTTTTTGTGTCTCTCAAGATACAACTGCAAAAAATGGGATATCAAACATCAACACTAACCTGGGAATTTACCCTTCTACATATTCTCCCATCTAACATCTCAGGAAAACAAGCGAATATACTTATAATAATTTTCTTACTAATGAAGCTATACATACCTCTCAGATAGTTAGACCCTATAAATATCTCTTGGGAGGGATTCAAAAAATAGCTAGAAAACATATTTTAGCTCATAAAATAGTAATGGATAAAAGAAACAAAAATATGAAAGCCCGAGAAATTTGGGAACAAACCTTTAACATCATATCAGCATAAAGCATCATACATACCACATAATAATAAGTTACAAAGGAACCTAGAAATATACACACGATCACACAGCAAAGCTATGGACTTGAAATCGTTATTGTATGTGCTGTTTTTATAACAACGGAATTGACTGAGAAAGCATTTATGTATATAGTGTAAATAGATATGTTTTATGACCTATGTTGTGTCTTGTTGTGTCTTTCGGCTTTTCCCGGTTAGGGGTCGCCACAGCGGAACTCCGGTCCGCTAATTATTGGCAGTAGATTTTTACGTGCTGAGTTGCCAGCTCTGACGCACAACCTTCAACGAAGGTACACCCATTCATGCATGTCTCCACACAGAAGACGCTCTAGCTGAGAATCGAACAGGACGTCTTACTGTGAGGCGACAATGCTACCGCATCACCACCACCGCAGTATGTTTTATGACCTATATGTTACTATATTGACTGCAATGTATAACACTCACTTATGGTCATGTTGTAATAATGGAAATGGTTGTGATTAATATAAATGTAAAATGAAAATAAAAATTATTGGAAAAAATAAATAAATAAATAAATAAATAAAAGGAAGAAGTTAACCTATGGAGGAATAATGTAATTCATTAAAAGCCCAAGGTAATATAAACAAATGTAACTGTCTGTTGTTTCAAACTGGTCAGTTATGCAGTTCTATGGGTCTCAACTGCTATAATCTGGGAAAAGTCTTATGATTTTGGCCCTCAGATGTAGCTTTACTCTTCCTAGATTTGTGATGCTCCTCAAAAAGTCAGACATAAGCATATACAAAAATTATGTTCCTCATAAAGTCAGACCTGTTTGTGAGAACATACTTTATTATTCCTGTAATACCCAGTGTCCACACCACCTCTGATTATTCCTGTAATACCCAGTGTCCTCACCACCTCTGATTATTCCTTTAATACCCATCAGTGACCACATCACCTCTGATTATTCCTGTAATACCCACCAGTGTCCACATCACCTCTGATTATTCCTGTAATACCCAGTGTCCACAACACCTCTGATTATTCCTGTGATACCATGTGTCCCCAACACCTCTGATTATTCCTGTACTACCCAGTGTCCACATCCCCTCTGATTATTCCTATTATACCTAGTGACCACATCACCTCGGATTATTCCTGTAATACCCAGTGTCCACACCACCTCTGATTATTCTTGTGGCAACAACTTCTGTGCCATAGTCATCCCCATGGATGACTAGAAGATAGTCCTCACCTGGTATTAATTAAATAATTGTCAGATCCCCCCTGTGGTATGAGAAATTGCATTCTGCCTGGCCTTGCTTCAAGCATGTCCTGCCATATCATTAGCCTACTTCTTCCACTGTGCTAATACTCATTTTGAGAAGTACTTGATTCCAGGTGTTGTTCCTCTCAGCTTGTTTGGGCCCTCCCTTTACCAAAGATAAGTTTCCCATATGTCTTAAGGGTTGTCATGAGATCATGATGTGCCTCATGGCTGAAGTTATCTGTTCTCTGTTTTGATCCCTTATTTTCCATCATTACTTCGTGTTAAAAAAGGACCACAGACATGCAGTGAAAGTTCCTGATGTGATCAGCTTTTGAAATGCAAAACTCAGGTCAAGTGTGCTTGCCACAGTCATAAAATATGTTAGCTAATGAAAACCACAGAATTATATATAGACATCTAAATCTAGCTAAATAAACACAAGATACATTGCTTGCAATGCATTCAGGTCATTAAAGCAATCAATCAGCTTAATGGCAAATTATACCCTTCCCCCACCCTCTAGCATTGTCATTCACAATACTGCCATTTTTTATTCATCACTGTCACTCAGAAATCTCCTACTAAACACACATGTATATTAATATCCTTACCACTGCAGAACTTAACAATTAAATGACTGCATTTATACCAGGTATGTACTGTGATGTCCAGAAAATATCCCACCAGACTGCCAACAATAATGTGACGTCCCATACTATCCTGGGTCAGTAACTAAGGAACTTCAGTCCTCACTGCTGGCTCCAATAGGAGATCATCACTTAAACAGGAGTAAAATTTCACAATTATCCCCTAAGAGCACAACAGTTACATGCTCTATAATTTGGGACTGGACTCTATACTTCTGTCCACCCCTAATGTGACTCCTTATTACACATTCAAGAGCAATGTGTCCCAATTTAAGACCTCTGATACACTCACACTTAAATAAATAAAATCTCACACATCCAGACACTTCTGGGACAGCCTGGCACAGATTTCCAGCTGTGCCTCTTCCCCAAAATAATACGGTAACATGCTGCCATCAATCAGAGAGCCTACATGCCATTTTAAAGGGGTGTCCAGTTATGAAAATAAGATATTAAAACAAATGATAAATTACTTAAAGCAGCCAGGCTTTTAAAGTGGCCTGGGAAGTTATCAAAGCAGGTATAAGTACTCTCAAATCACTAAACAAAACACTGATTGACCAGCCACAATGTAAGTTAATAAAAATATTTAATAATGAACAAAATGATTAAAAATATAAAACAGTAATCTCCAATAAACAACTAGAACTCAATCACGAGGAAAATGAAATCAACACTGAAGGATAGAAATCCAACATTTAGAAAAACTTCAGCTGATCAGTTATAATTTCCAATCTGACTAAAGAAAACTGTCCCTGATCTAAACTAAATTATTGCAACTGTCTTCAGCAGGCACTTTTATAGACTAGCTTAACTATCACAAATGTTTCAGTTCTAATTTTCATTTCATATTTTGAAAATCAACCAACAGCTGTTTTATTAAAGTTCCTTCCTGTCTTTCAGTCTCTGATAGTAACACATAGCAACTGTCAACATTCTGATGACATCATCTGCAGATCATCTGATTCTGAGACAGTCTACATTTAGAATCTTCTTCACAAATATGCACAGTTGGAAAAGTTAGAAATGTAAAGCAGCACTGTGCAAATCTTTAAAACATTCTGTAGGAACAGATCATAAATCAACATGTAAGAACTTATTTACAAAATTATAGTTAGCCATGTTAGTATATATTACACAGGTTAATCTGAAATTTTGTACAAAATCTCAGTCAGACATGCTAGCATAAACCACAGTGTTGAATTTCTTCACATTTCTCCACACACACACACACACACACACACACACACACACACACACACACACACACACACACACACACACACACACACACACACACACACACACATTAATCAAGCAGGGTTTTCAAGTGACCCTTGAAAAATGACACTTGAGAAAAATGGGTCTGTTTGGGAATATCAACCCACTCCTCTCCTGGACAATCCATCTGCATTGGCATTATTAACTCCACTGCAGTGTTGTATTGTCATGTCATATACTTATAAACCTAGACTCCAGCTCAGTAAATTAGCATTTTGCTTGCTGCCTCTATTTAGCCATGTTAAAGGGTTATGATCTGTGAGTACAGTGAATGTTCTTCCATAAAGATAATGCTGCAGCTTCTGCAATGCTCATACTATGGATAGACACTCTTTTCCACAGCCTCATAGCATTCTTCCATAGGTTAAAGTCTGTGGCTAAGATATATCACTGGGTGCTCTTTGCCTTCTGAGGAAACTTGGCTAAGTACAGCCCCCACCCCAGAATCTGACATATCTACTTGCACAACAAATTGTTTACAATAATCCGGGGGTGGCTAACACAGGGGTCCTCCCAAAATCTCTTTATGTTTTGCCTGTTCACAATCTGTGGTCTACATTATCTTATCTGGTTTATTTTATTAGTTAGGTCAGTAAGGGGTACAACCAAAATCTTCTTGAAATACACAAACCAGCTCATCCACCAGGCAAATACCTTCTATCCTTTAGTCTGGCACAACTCTGGAACTCCCTACCATCACCCATTCATGTTACCCCTACTAACTCTACCTTCAAAAATACTCTTCATTCATACCTAGCCTCCCAGTGGGAATGCTCTAGCTGCCACCCTATATAACTTGCACTGCTAACCTTCTTTCTCTCATAACTATATAGTTTACACTTTAAACTTCCATTCTCCCCCTTTTTGTCAATAAATAAATACAACAACTTTGTTGATCTATCCCCATCAACTTGTTTGCTAATGTAGCCCATCACTAGTACGAAGCACACCCAATCCCACAGGGAACCCCTTAGTTAGACTGAACACTGTTCATACTTCAGTATTTGGGTCCCCTGTACATAGTTTGCACTAATCTTATCTTCTGTTTTTTTGGACTTCAAACCACCACAGGACTGCCCAAAACATGTCCTTGGAACCTTGTCATATGATTTCTTCAAATATAAGAGCAGTCATTTGGACTCTTCTCATCTCTAGATTCCTCTCAACTATCTGTCTCACTGCAAACATTGGGTAAATTGTGATACATCCTGATCTGAATCCCAACTGCTCATCTCCCGTCCTACTTCTACCTACTCTGCATACTCATTTATCAGTCATATGAAAGTTGTTGCAGTGCTTCCATGAGCATCAACATACTAACCATACATGGTTTTGGCAGGAATCAATCCATGCATAAACAACTACTCTAGATTTACAATGATGAGACTGTTTATCACAGTAATTGTCTCTGTTAAATGGAATATTTTGTCTATAATTAGTATAACCAAAACTTTCATTGTCATTTTTGCTTTAGAAACTGTATGTTTAAATGCAATGTTTCTACTAGTACTTTTGTACATATTGTAACAAAAGCTTTGATTGTAATTTTGTTTGTAATTATTGTTTTGTTTTTGGAGCTTTTCTCCCCAGGACTCCATTGAAAATGGGTTCTTCTAGGCCCAATTGACTATCCTGGTAAACCAACTGCAAACAAATAAATAAATAAATAAATAACCTATTGTACTATAATTGGACACAATTTTTCTATAGTACCTCACTGTCCCTAGAAATGCTCTCACTTGCTTTTTAGTAACAGGAACTGGCAACACTTGAATAGCTTCCACTTTGACAAGTTCTGGCCTAATCTTACCACTCTCCACTCTGTGTCCTAGGTAAGTGACCTTTGCCATACCCACTTGACATTTACTGGGTTTAATGGTTAACTTTGCCCTTTTAGACTGGTCTGCAAATGCCTTCACCATAGTCTTTAATGTAAAGTTTAACCTCTCCACAAGACCATTAGTCTGGGGGTAGTAGGGGGTGATCTCTAAAAGTGTCATCCCTCAATGCTTCCACAAACAAGTCAACAGGTCTGACATGAAGTTGGCACCTCAGTCAGTCAGTATCTCCCTCAGAAGATCTACCCCGATGAAAATTTCTAGCAAAGAATTTGCCACCTTTTCTGCATCCATATCACCTGCAAATGGAATATTAGGTATTATAGCTAGAAGTGGTAGACAGTAGGCTCTAGGCACTGCCAGCTTCTGTACTACCTCACCTTCCAGACCTGCCTTAGGATTCCACTCTTTGTACAGCAAAACGTCCTTCTCTGCCTCAGTATCACCTGCACAAGGAATATTAGGGATTATAGCTAGAAGTGTCAAGCGGTAGGCTCTAGGCTGCACCAACTGCCATACTATCTCACTGTCTAGCCCTCTCCTAGGAGTCCACTCTTTATATAACAAACCTTTGTTCCCCATATACAGATTCCCCATTTCATTGAGCCTCAGGTGCTTCCTTAGCCATCTCCCTCAAGCTTTGCAATATAGAGTACATAAGTTAAGCCTGCCTCAACTCCACATTTGTGACCCTCCCAAGCTCACCATCCACAGGAAGCTTAGTAACTTCCAACAGCTGTGCCTCACTGTCAATTTGGGTAATATCACTCACCTCTGTCCTTGCGGTCAATATGTCCAAGAGAACATCAGTACCTATGAGCAACTGTGGTTCACTTTCAGACTTACTTCTATGAGATAGCTCCTTCTCTGAAATAGCCACCCCACCATTCCCAGCTTCAGGTATGAGATCTGTCTGGGTATCTCTGAGGATACCGGACCTACCTGCCTGTCTCTAGACTTGACTGTGTATCACTGTATGCACACAAGGTACTGCATCATCAAAGTCATTCCCATCAGGACATCTACAGGAGTATCCTCAAACACACCCACCTGCTTCAGCAGATAATTTTCATTCTTGATGATAGTAAAGCTTTTCATAGAGTAAATCTTTCTTTTTTTCTTCGTGGTATTGAAAAAAGACATGCCTTTCAGACAGTTACATTCAAACTATAAAAATCTGTACTATTCTACAAATCTTCCTAAGAATTATAAATCATCAGTTCCTATTCAGATCTTAATAGGTACTAGGTCGCCCAGCCTCCTTATTCTATCCTTACAGGCATTCTTTTCTAAAATACATAAGATAATATCAAAAACATGCTGTAATACATATTTAATTGTCAATTCACAGATAATATTATTTTATGCTGTCAAAATCTGACAAGAGCCATGCCTTGTTTGCTTGTGACTGTTGATCACAGTAGAACATCTAATTATAAATTAATTTTTGACAAACGTTATTCCCTACCAAGGATACCAGATAATATAATGGATTTTCCTCTTGCATTCAACTTTAATGTTTTACTTAATGACTTTAAATACCTAAGAGTTAAATACAAACCAGAGGTCCACACTTTTAATTGCATTAAGTTTTATTTATCCGCAGACAGAATTAAAGCTGACCTAGAAAACTGGAATAAAGCCATATTTGTTTTTTTTTTTTGATTATCTGCTGTTAAAAATGAAAATATTTCCTAAGCTCATTTACATCTGTAACAATTCAGTATCACATATCCCATTTTTCCTCTTCGGATCAGAAAATA
Organism: Protopterus annectens; assembly: GCF_019279795.1. Taxonomy (NCBI): domain Eukaryota; kingdom Metazoa; phylum Chordata; order Ceratodontiformes; family Protopteridae; genus Protopterus; species Protopterus annectens. The sequence goes on from NC_056735.1 coordinate 42,181,918, forward strand.
GGGTTATCTCAAGATTTATTTGGAATAACACTAATCCTGGCTTTAATATGAAAAATCTTTCAGATCCAAAATCACAGTGGAGGACTAAAATTGCCCACTTTTCTGTACAAATTTGAGACCAATTAAATTATTCATTATTTCTGGACATTTCAATGAAAAAAATCAGTAATACCCATCTTTAGATCATGAAATGCAGATCTTTTATAAATAACTTAGTTATTTCAGTTAAATCAGTTAATTTCATTGATAACAGTTTCCCCAACATTCTCCTTATTTATCAAGTTATAAAAACAGGATACTCATAGGTTCATAGGTGCATTGGTTCATAGACGAGTACTACGCTAGCTGCCTTTATGGAACATTTTAAGCCTTGTCAATTTTTCTTTTTGTGCTAGAAATAACCTACCCCATTTGTTTATAGATTGGCCTTACCCATCCCGTGGCCAATCACTATATATTACCCCCAATGAGAATAACTGGATTCCCACCGTAGATAATTTGAGGGGACCCACGCATGAGATGAAGCATTTAGGAACTGCAAAATCCAAAAAGAGAAGTGACTTCCGCATTTAGGAACTGCTTCTGTCCATTAGCAGTACAGGGTCAGTCCTGAAGTAAATTTTTTGTATCCCATCCATAGGTCTAAGTTGTGCTTGAAAATGGACTGGGATAGACTTTATTTTATGTGGCTGGAGACTCGGATCCACAGCAGTGGTTTCCTCTGCAAAATATGCACTCCCTCTAAACAGTTCTGTTGATTTTGCAGAAGTTTAGATCCCTAGACCAAGTGTTTCTGATGCCATTTCACTTGCTGATGTGCAGGAAATCTATCAGTAATGGGTCAGAAGATGCCTTGTATGCCAAACACAGGTCACTTCTGCCTTCTCAGTCTGCAGGATACTGAGTATAGTGACAGAGACACAGTCAGTCCATGTAGAACATAATAAAAAAATCGATGTGTTTTTGGAACTTATGATGTTACAATTACTCAACGATGATTGATGAACTTGTTGCCACTCCCACAAGAGGGGAAAACATACTGGACCTGATCATCACCAACATGGGGACTCTATGCTCCAGACCAGAAGTATATCCCTCACTGGTAAGATCAGACCATAAACTAATCTCACTAGATATTCACATCCCAACCCCAGCCCCTGCCCAGAAAACCACAGTGAAAAACTTCTCTAAAGCAAATTTCACACTACTCAAAACCGAGGTGAAATCCTTCAAAGCCCCCTGGCCTGTGGAAAATATGACCCAGATTGCAGAATCCTTTATAAATGCATTCTGTGAACACCTTCAGGAATGCATGGATCATGCAATCCCAAATAAAACCAAGACCCAATCCTCCAAAGTTAGGCATCCTGTCTGGTGGACCCCAGCCATAAACAAACTATACAATAGAAGGAGGAAGCTACTACATGATAGAGCAAAATCCCAAAAGGGGAAGGCATCTCTGATCAGTATTAGCAAAAAACTACGGGCACTCATAAAATCATCTAAGGCCAGCTTCAAGAGAAAAATTGCACAGGACACTAAGGATAATCACAAGGCTTTCTTTAGTTATGTTAGGAACCTGGGTGGGAATTCCCAGATATGCTCAGAATTAGTCCAAAGTGACAAAAAATACACCAAACCCACAGACATTGCCAACATCCTAGCTGACAGGTTCAGTGCAAACTTCTCCCCCCCTTCCCCACCAAAAGGGCAAATATCTATCCCAGCAGAGTGCTGCCCCCTGACATTTCAGATGCTCAGGTAAGAGCCGCCCTCTCCAAAGCAAAAAACACAGCATCAATGGGACCAGACGGTGTCCCAGGCTGCGTCCTACATGAACTCCAAGAAGAACTAAACCCAAACATAAAACTACTGTTCAATCTCAGCCTTACTACAGGATATGTACCCAAAGAGTGGCATACAGCAACAGTGGTCCCTGTCCACAAAGGTGGTGCCTCAATGGATCCTGGAAACTATCGCCCCATAAGCTTGACTAGCTTGGTCTGCAAAGCTATGGAAAGGATCATCATGGACCTCATAAATAAAGATATTGGGGACCTACAGACACTGGATCCTACCCAGTTCAGCTTTGTTAAGGGCAGATCCTGCCTCTTAAACCTGGTTGATTTCTTTGAAACAGTCACCAAGGCCATTGACGGGGGCAAGGTGGTCCACACAGCCTACCTGGACCTTGCAAAAGCCTTCGATACAATACCCCACTCAGGCATTATAGATAAGCTCACCAGCTTAAATATAAACCCCTATGTCACTAGATGGGTTGAAAACTGGCTCAAGGACAGAACTCACATGGTAAGAATTGCTGGAGCCATGTCAGACTCCAAACTAGTTACAAGTGGCATCCCACAAGGTTCAGTCCTGGGACCTCTCTTGTTCGGTATATATTTCTCGGAGGTACAGGCTAGCATGGAAGGACTGTGGCTGACCAAGTTCGCAGATGACTGCAAACTGGGTGCCATAATAGACTCCTACAAAAGGGCCTCATAGAAACAGACAACTGATGCCAGAGCCATGGCCTCAAGCTAAACGCCAAAAAGTGTATAGTCATCCCCTTTGGCAAAAACAAAGTGGCCACAAATTACCACATAGGTGGTAATCCATTAATTACGGAAGAAGTAATTAGGGACCTGGGGACCCAAGTTGATAGCAATCTCTCATTTGACAACCACATGGCCAAAGTGGTTAGAAAAACATTTTATATAGCCCACCTAATCATGAAGGGATTCACATCTAGATCATGGGAGGTCATCGTGCCTCTTTACTCATCCCTCATCAGCCACATAATTGAGTACAATGCCCTTTTTGGGATGTACCTTACCAGACACCTGCAGCAACTGGAAAGACCCTAAAAATACCTCACCAAGAAGATCAAAGGGCTCAAACAGATGCCATATGCTGCCCGGTTAAAGAAACTCCAGCTCTACTCAGTGGCATACTGCCTGCTCAGAGGCAATCTGTGCCTGACATATAAAGCCATGTCCAACCCAGAATTAATGGACATGCTGCACCTCATAAAATCCAAATCCCATCAAGCTACGTGCTCGAGAGACTTGATCCTCAGCACTGAAATAAATAGAACATGCTGGAGGGACAGATTCATAACCCAGAGGCTCCCTTCACTCTGGAATAAAATCCCAGTCCAGGTTAGGCAGAGTCCCTCATTGACTCTCTTCAAGAAGAATCTTGTTGAGTGGATGGGAGATAGTAGGTTTACCCCGGGTATCACTTCTGTGTCACTGTTAGACAGAGGCACAGTACACTAATCTCGAAAAAAGGCATAGCAAAATTCATTTAAAATGGGTGGCAAAAGCCAAACACACTCTGGCTAGGCTTATAAATGCCCTAGGGCAGATAGCCTAGTATGAACCTATGAACCTATGAACCTATGATGCAACTATTTCAGTAAACAATGAACATTTTAGGATTATCCCATGTTCAAAGGTCATTGCTTGCACCATATCTCAGAAAATAATGTACTAATTACAAATGCAGACATGGATACTTGTCATCTTAAAAGTGTTACTCTGTAATTGATCATTATAGGCATTGCTAACTTTTCTATAGGTTCATAGGTTCATACGAGGTTACTAGACTAATGGCCCTAGGGCCTTTACAAGCCTAGCCATGTTACACTCATGTTCCCTAACTGACCTTGGTTCGATGGTTGTTATTCGCAGAGTGAGTCTATGATCAGCACTGACTGCCCCTGTCCATGAGGGACATATGTTCCACCTCCAGGGTGAATTTACTGTCTCCCATCCAATTGTCGAGGATGCACTTGAATAGGGTTATTGAGGAGCTCTGCTTCACATGAATTGGGAATTTATTCCAGGGAAGCAACAATGTCTGGGAGATATATCTGTCTCTCCAGCATGTTCTGTTAATGTCACAGGCTAGGTTGAGATCCCTGGAGCGAGTAATTCTTGTCCCATTTGATTTGTGGACATGCAGCATTTCCATTAGGACAGGGTAAGACACTGCTCTGTAGGCCAGGCACAAGTCACCTCTCAGCAGCCTGTAGGATACAAAGTACAGTGACAGGGCTTTCAGTCTTTCCATGTATGTTATGTTTTGGAGACCCTGAATTTTCTTGGTGAGAAACCTCTGTGGTCTCTCCAGCAGCTGCTGCTGCTGGTATCTGGTTAGGTGCATGCAAAAGGGAGCATTCTATTCAATTAGTGGTCTGAAGAGTGTCGAGTACAGAGGAATTATAACATCCTTAGTCTTGGATGTGATGCTCTTACTTATAAGATGTGCAACACAGAAGGCTTTCCTTACTACTGTGGGCACATGGTGATCCAAGTGTAGATTGCTATCAACCTGTGTTCCCAAATCTCGCACACTGGGTTTAAGCTTGGGGGGGGGTTCTGCAATATTGTAGTTTGCAGGGACTTTCTCTTTGCCAAAGGGGATAATAATGCACATTTTTGCATTTATTTTTGTCCATGGCTTTGGTACCAATCATTTGTTTGTGTTAGCCCCTTTTGTAATATGTTAACATTGTTTGGAGACTCATTAATTACACCCAGATTGCAATGATCAGCAAACTTGGTCAGCCACAGGCCATCTACATTCACCTGGACTTCTGAGAAATAGATTCCAAATGGTAGAGGTCTCAGCACAGTTCCTTGTGGTACGGCACTGGTAACTGATCTACTGGTAGAGGTGAAATCCCCAACTTTGGCAGTATGCACTCTGTCAGTGAGCCAGTTGGCTACCCATCTAGTGAAGCATGAGTTAATCCCCACCTAGGAGAGTTTCTCAATGATACCTGAGAATGGGATTGTGTCAAAACCTGTGGCTAAGTCAAGATAGGATGTATGTACTGTTTTGCTTTCATCCAGGGCTTTGGTGACATTCTCGAAGAAGTCAACCAGGTTTAATAAGCATGATCTACCCTTAATGAACCCAAACTAGCTCTGGTCAAGACTTGGAAGGTCACCTATGTCCTTGTTGATAAGGTCCATGATGATTCTTTCCATGGCATTGCAGATAAATCAGATTAGGCTTATGGGTCTATAGTTCCCAGGGTCGGTAGATGGACCCCCTTTGTGCAAGGGGATTACTGCTGCTGTTCTCCACTCTGCTGGAAAAAAGCCAGTGCTCAGGCTGAGGTTAAAGAAAGTTTCAAGTGGTTCTGCTAGGTCTTGTTTTAGATTTTTTAGTAAACAGCCTGAGGTGTTATCTGGTGACATAGAGGCCATGTTTTTGACCTTGAAGAGTGCGGATATTACTTGCTCTTTGGAAATACTAGGTGGAGTGTCAGGTATGCTTTACGATATGACTGGTGGGAGCAGGGGGGTGAAGTTTTTGCCAAATCTGTCAGCTATCAGTTTGGTAGTTTCCTCAGGTTCAGTATGAGAGATACTATCCACTATAAGTTCAGCACATAGCTGGGCATTCCATTTTAGATTTTGGACTTCGCTAAAGAATGCCCTATGATTGTCCTTAGCTAGTGATGCTAATTTAGCTTCATAACTAGCTTTAGAGGATTTTACAAGATATCTGATTTGCTGTTCAGGCTGTGGAGGGTATTCTTCTTCTGCTGAGTAACTTCCCTTTAGTTCTTAGACATCAGTTTCTTCCTTTTGTTATATAAAAGGTCAGGTGGCACAATGCTAGGTTAATACTATGGGCTAGGCTTGTAAAGGCTCCAGGGCCATTAGCCTAGTACACACCTATGAACCTATGAACCTATTTAGACTTGAGGTCCACCAGGGTAGCCTGTTTTAGGAGGACTTAGTTTGGATCAAGTCAGGTACAGCCGATTCTATACAGTTGTTTAGATGGTTATACAGGGAATTTGTGTACTCGTTTGCATAAGAGACATTGTTGGTTGTGTTAGCAGGGGGATTAAAACTTTTTTTTATCATCACCCAGTAGACTGTAGTTTGTTTTGGAGAAATGTTTTAGATTTATTTTGCTCCTGTGGGGGTGTCAGGTCTGATTGTTACTTCAGACAAGATCGATTTATGCTCTGACCTTACCAGGGAGTATAATGCACTGGGGGTAGTGCACTGACCCCCCAAGTTGGGGAGTAGTAAGTCTAGGACATAGCTGAAATCACGCACGACCTAAGTGTTTGGCTGTATAGTGAGTGATTTTAGCAGGTCAGGGAAGGTGGTGTGCTTATCTTTTTTTCATGGTGGGGGACCTGTAACTAGCAATGATGTTGTGCGTTGCTTTCTCTATAGTTAGTTGTACCTGGAGTAATACTGTTTAACCAGTCTTGAGGTATATTTGGCTTTAGCAAAAATGGTTACACCTCCACTTTTGGTTCTTTCACACTCGTTTTGGGATCTAAACGGGGTGCTGTCTGTGGCATTGAACCATGTCTCAGTGACTGCACAGATGTCAGCATCTTCTAAGGTGAGGAGTGCTTCCAGGGAGTGCAGTTTTCTGTTTAGGCTCCTATCATTAAGCAGCATAACCTTTAGTTTGTCTTGAGTGGATTTATTTGCATTGGAAATTTTGTTGTTTTGACATTGCCTAAAATAGGCACTATGGGGGAGGCAAGCACTTTTGCCAGTATCCGAAAGCCTAGAGGAGACAGGTGAAGACCAGCTCTGGAAAAGCAGTGAGGTCTGTCAATTGTCTTCCTTGCTGACAGATACTGAATCCTCTGGATTGACACCAGAAGTTAAGCCAATTGTTGAAGTCAATCATTTTTTTTTTTGCATATATTGTGGCATCCTCCTGCGTGAAGGTAGAATGCTGCTTCCATCAAGGGACATACCTGCCTGGAACACATAATATGAGAATTCAGCCATGTCTCTCTTCATATACTCCAGAGAGATATGTCTCAAGTCAATCACCCCAACATGTTGTATGACAGAGTCATAGCGGTAATTGCTGAGTGACTTGCATGCATGTGTGATTTGATGGATCCTGGCACCTGACAGGCAGCTGACCATGACCTTCTCCTTGTCCGGGGAGACATCTGTGTGTCTCATTATGGAGTTGCCTATGACCAGGACATTTTGTTTTGAGGTGTTTTGCCTTATGGGCTTATTTGCTGAGACACTGGTGTGTGTGTTGTTATGTGCAGTGGATTCTATTTGCTTTGCAGTGTGTGCAAGTGGTTTGCACTTGGGAGGTCTCTGATGTTTTGGTAGGCTTCTGTTGAGTACCTTCGTATATGTGGGTTTATGTGTTGTGACCTTGTCTTGTGTGAGGGATGATGTGTGTGTGCTAACAACCTGTATGATGTCCAGTTTATTGTTATGTAAATGAATGGATTCCAAATTCATAGTGTAATTACATCTCTCACACATTGTATTTGTTTGTTTTAGGAGTAAGTGGTTGTCAGTATACATGAGGCACTTGCTACATTGTCTCAGGATGCCCATGTCAAGCAGGCTGTCCAGAGAAATGGTTGGAAACTGACCGTCCATTATGGCAGGTTTGTACCATATCTACTACTGGTGAGTGGGCTAGTTTGACCAAATTTTGCTCTAGGATTAACAAAGGGCTTATTTCATTGAAGGCTAGAGGTGAAAACTATGCCAACACTTCTCAGTGTGCAACTGAGTTTCCCACAATGCAGCAGGGAAGCTTGGGAGGGTTCATTAACAGATGTCTAGGAAAAAAAATTGTGTTTCAAGGCATTTGCATCTGTACAGGGCAACACTGAACCCCGATGAGCAGTGCACAGCTACAAGCAAATGCAAGGCTTAAATACAGGTGAAATTAAACACTTTTAAGCTAAACTGCTAATGTGAAGGCACACATTGAGCTTTCCTGCAGTAATCTCCAACTCAGATGAGGCTCAGACTACGCACTTCTGCCATAAGAGTGCAGACAGGGCCCTCCTAATGTAAAATGCCTGGAATACTGCCCAAGTGAAACAATACAGTCTAGATTCAGCAGATTGAAATCTAGCCTATGCTATGTACTAGCTGCTTAAGGCAACAGAACAGCTTTTTTAAAGTGCAGAAAAATACAGTAAAATTAGCAAAACGAAGCAACAAAATTATAAAATACAAACAGCAAAGTGCAAAGAAAACTCAAAAAGTACTTATTTTTTCGATTTTAGCAGTGGATGCTGGACTTACACTGTTTAGATCTGATTGTAATAAATTCATATTTGTTGCATTGTCATTGAGTTGCCCAAAGAAGAATCATTTCCTTTCATTTCTTTATGAGTCAGCATTAAACTCCACATATTTACTCTGGCACTCATATTTTGCTAACATTATTAAAAGTAACAAACATTTATCCAGATAGGGTAACAGTTAGAAACATCATAGACAAAAGTAATTCTCATCATTATTACACACCAAAATTCATGCTTTTATGTAAAGATTATAGCTGACTCCCTACAAGCTATCATATATGGGTAAATTAATATCACCCTACTTCACAAAATGTGGAAAAGACAGTAGTAGATGTATTTCATGTTTTTGAGCCTCCATTTGACCTAGTTTGAATTATCAGGGATAAGAATGATTGGACATATTTAATTCTCTACTTTGAATCGTCTTCTTTCTTTTTCCCGGTTAGGGGTCGCCACAGCAGAACTCAGTGGATTTTTACGGTGCCAAGTTGCCAGCCCGATGCCCAACGTTCAAAGAAGGCCCACAAATTTACACACGCACCTACCTGCATGTCTTTAGATGTCACTCGACTGTGGGGAGGACATGCAGACTCTACACAGAAGGCGCTCCAAATGATAATCAAACAAGAGAACCTCTTGCTGTGAGGAGACAACGCTAACCGCTGCACTACCATGGCTACTAATTCTCTACTTTGAATACCTATTCGATTTCATCCATCCATCCTTCCATCTGCAAAACCTTTTTCCTATTTTTGCACATGCGGTCAGGGTATCACTTCAACGGTGGCAATCATTAGAGCCAACTTGAACCCAAAATTATTATCTAATTTGATAAGTTGTGGTTGGGTTAGATTATTATGTGTCAAGCAGTGCTGCTTTCATAAGATGAGCTCTTATTTCATGGAAATATTTACAAAAATGTTACGGGTCAGTCAATCTTCCTGACATTTGGGACAAATCTTAATAAGCTCTGTTATATAAAGAAGTGATTTTAAATAATATGCTTGCAGAGGAGGGGAACGATTTTCTCATCTGACATATCAGTATCAATCCTTTCCTGACAATGTACTTACAATGTCTGCTGTCTTGTATTACTGTCCCTGACCAAATGGCATGTCATTGATTTAGAGGTAGTGTGCTTTAAAAATAATATATTATATTAATGACTTTTTTGTGAGTGAATGAAATGGGAGGGGACATTTGCCTGAGGAGCAGCTATTTGATGATAGCTGAAAGAAGGACTACTGTATGAAAATCCTACTAGTCCAAAACTTTAGGTTGTACTACACATTGGGGTAGAATTCTCTATTCCCCACGTTTCACTTACCTAGGGCATGAATATTTTAAGGGGTTACAGGTGATGGAAACCCTATTTTTGCTCCTCAGAAAATATGTCTGAAAAGTTGTATGAATGCCAGTTCACTCTGCTTTCTTGAAAATCTGGTGCCTATCTGTCCATCCTCTGCACTGCTGCTCTAGATGAATTTATTTATCATTTATTTATACTTATTAACCAAAACAGATGTGATCCACTTGGACATGTTTCTTACTCAACCAAGGAATGCTGTCTTGTTAAGAGTCATACAGTAGACAAATGGCGGTTGAAGGAACCAAACCCTGTACCACAGGAAGCAGCTCATTAGCAGCTAATAGACATAATCCATTGCACCAACTGCCATTCATGTTAGCTTATGATAATTTCAGCGCATCACAAATCTCTGAAATGGATTCCCTGTAAACCATTACTCAGTTATCCTAAAACAAATATTGTAGTCCAGATTGGAGAGAAGCTTTCACACCCCCTAATTTGTATAAACCAACTCCACGTCTACACAGCATTGGGGAAAGTGCATAGTCAGCCTTGCTGAATGTAAGTTTTCAAAGAAAAAAAGTTAGAGTTTGTAGTTTCCTGTTTTATTTTATTTATTTTTTTAATTTTCCTTTTGTTGATCCAGTTAGTTCCACTAGGCTACTAGCCTCTAGTCAGGAGAGACCTGAAGGTGTTATTTATACTACTAAGGGAAATTTGACCAGGGCATCAGGGAATTTTCTTTTAAACTTTCTTTCTGGAAACTCTGTTGTATTAGGGGATATTTCATATATAGCTAGTGTGTTTAATATGCCGCGGTCAATTAAAAAAAGATATTATTAATGCTATATTCTCCTTCATATGGGGATCTCATCTTAATCCTGTAAAGTGAGGTGGGCTATAACTAGCAAAAAAAGATGGTGGTCTAGGACTTATACATCCAGTGGCATTTGTAGTTCTGTTATATCTATGTAAAATACTTAAATGGTTAAAAGAAAAAAGGGTAACGTAATAGTCTATTAGTGGAAAACAAATAAAAAAAATAATGGATTGAAAATTGGTAAAAGTATAAAGGGGTATATAAATGAAAAACTGAAAGCTTATCAAGAGAAAATTGTAATGTGGAAAATAAGTTTAAAAGATTTAGAAGATGAAAGAAAAAAGTAGTATAAAACATCATGGAGAAATGTTTTTATGTATACCCACAGAAAGAATTGTAGGAAGTGAAAATCAGAGTTATAAAAGCAAGAAATGATAGATTTAAAAAGAGAGTTGAATGTCATGATTTGTTATAGAGACTGGTGATAAGGAAATTACCAGTGAAAGCAAACATGCCATATAAAAAAGTGAAAGAATATGTAATTATTGTCATAAAGAAGAAACTACTGAACTTGTCTTTTTGAAATGTAAAAGAACTGATACATTATGGATTAAGTTAGATGAGAGTCATTCTTTAGATGAAATTAAGGGATACAAAAATATTAATATGGATAGGATTGAATATGTTTTTGAAAAAGATAAAGAGCCATATTCAATAAAGCCTACACTAAGAGCACACAGTATGTATTCAAGAACATTCTTATCACATTTTGTTGTGTTTTCTAGTCACTAAGAAAAATTGCACTAAGTGTACATGTTATCTGCACTTTGTGGTAACCTTTATGAATCCCTGTCAATATTTAAAGCTGCAATAATATCAGTAGGAAAACTAAAATTAGGAGGAAGAAGGTGTGAGTTATGTCTGTGTTGTCTGTTCACTCAGAATGGTATATACTTAGTGCTGGATTATTGAATCCTGGGGAAAGTGTTTATTGAAAAGATTGATTAAAAATATTTAATGTTATGTGGATAATTTGGAACAAAAGAATGAAAGAAATTATGCATAATGCGAAATAGAATTTATCAGAAATATTAAAAAAATAAGATTTTGATTGTGAAAAGTAGAGTGGAGGTCAGATATAAATAGATTTTGAAGGTAAAAAAGTGAATATGAGGTCAATCTAGATAGTTTGTATATAATATTGGAGTAACTCCCTGGTCAGCCTCAGCAAGAAGCTGAGATCCCTCATAAAATCCTCCAAAGCCAGTTATGAAAATAAAATCACCACTGATTCCAAAGACAATCACAAAGCATTCTACAGCTATGTCAAGAATCTCAATGGCAACACTCAGATCTGCTCTGAGCTACAGCACAATGGCATAAATATACAGAACCAACCGATTCTGCCAGGATGTTGGCAATTAGGTTCAGTGCTAACTTTACCCCCCTCTCACCCTCCAAAGGGCCCATCTTAATACTGGAAGAATGCAAAATCCCTGTAATAACAGATCTAAAGTAAAGACTGTACTCTCCAAAGCCAAGAACACAGCATCCATGGGACCAGACAACATCCCAGGCTGCGTACTGCACGAACTACAGAATGAACTGGCACCCCGCCTAAGTACCATGTTCAATCATAGCCTCACCTCAGGCTATGTGCCTACTGAATGGCACACAGCGACAGTTATCCCACTCCACAAAGTGGGTGCCACCAAGGACCCTGGAAACTACCGGCCTATTAGCATAACGAGCCTGGTCTGCAAAGCCATGGAACGTATCATCTTGGAGCTTATAAACAAAGACATAGGTAACCTACAAACTCTGGACCCCACTCAGTTTGGGTTTGTAAAAGGTAGATCATGTCTACTAAACCTGATTGACTTCTTTGAAGCAGTCACTAGAGCCGTAGATGAGGGCAAGGTAGTGCACACAGCCTATCTTGACCTCGCCAAGGCTTTTGATACCATCCCCCACTCTGGAATTATAGATAAACTCACTAAACTGGGCATAAATCCCTATGTCACAAGATGGGTGGCCAACTGGCTCACTGACAGAACCCACACAGTAAAAGTAGTCGACTCTAAGTCCGACTTCAGACCAGTGCTGAATGGAGTACCACAGGGTTCGGTCCTGGGTCCTTTCCTGTTCGGCATCTACTTCTCTGAAGTGCAGGCCAACACAGAAGGTCTTTGGCTAACAAAGTTCACAGATGACTGCAAACTGGGAGCCATAACAGAATCACCTAATGATGTAGACATTGAAATAAAAGGGCCTCACAGAGACAGAAGCTTGGTGTCAAAGTCATGGCCTCAAGCTCAATGACAAGAAGTGCATTGTCATCCCCTTTGGGAAAAACTCGGTACCCATGAACTACCACATAGGCAGTAGCTCACTAAACACTGAAAGTGTGATAAGAGACCTTGGGACACAGGTGGACAGTAGTCTCTCCTTTGATAACTACATCACCACAGTAGTACAAGACACCTACAACAATTGGAAAGGCCACAGAAATACCTCACAAAGAGGATTACAGGCCTCAAACAGATGCCCTACACAGACAGTCTCAAAAAATTCCAGCTTTACTTCGTCCCATATCGCCTACTCAGAGGCGATCTCTGCCTAACATACAAAGCTATGTCAAACCCAGAGCTGTTGGACATGCTCCACTTAAAGAAATCCCAATCTCTCCAAACTACATGCTGCAGGAACCTAAACCTTGTCACCACAATAAACAGGACATGCTGGAGGGATAGATTCCTGTCCCAGAGACTTCCTACTCTCTGGAACAAACTACCCATTCATGTCAGGAAAAGCTCCTCATTGGCCCTCTTTAAGAAAAATCTTGACGACTGGATGGGAAATAGAAAATTCACCCTGGGGATCACTTCTGCGGCACTGCTTGACAGAGGCATAAGAAAATAATTTTCTTGGGTGGCGAAAGCCAGGGAACCTTTTTGGCTAGGCTTATATAGGCCCCAGGGCCGATAGCCTAGTACCTACCTATGAACCTATGTATTTAGTTTGTATTGTAAATATTTAAGATTTGATAAATAAAGGACACCTACTCTTTTTAGTAGGTATTGCGGGATCTTTGAAATCCACCTGAGCTACCACCAACTCAAGCAGATGGGCAGTCGGTTTAACATCTCATCGGAATGATGATACGCTGAGGAGGGCTGCACCCCCCTTATGCTGCACTGCATTGTCAGCAATTGAGTTTGGGGGAACATAAATTTTCTTTATATTGTCATATTCCCCCTTTAGACCACTCTTTTGCAAATGGTGAAGCCATCCACCTTGGGGAGGCTTAGTGCTGTTTCAGGACAGGCTTGAGTAAATCTGACAATGATGTGCATTTAAAATATTGGTGTTAAGCTATGTGGGATCAGGCTAAATACAGAACTTTTCTCTACTTTGAGGGTAGATTATTATGACAGATTCTGAAAACCTATGCCATAGAACATTCTAGAATCTGCTTTAACATTTTTCTAGCTCCTCATTATGTCTACTGGAGCCATATGTTTATAATTATGTGATGATGTGAGGTATTGCCAGCTAGGACAGGAGAACTAGAGCAGTGGATGTGTAACATATGTCAGCACAGCTAGCTGGACTTTTCTGAAGAATTATATGTCATTTATATATCAAACTGATTTGTACAGATGCTTGTGTTGAAAAATGTATTGTAAAGCTGCTTGTGTTAAAAATGTACCAACAGCCCATCCTGATTGTATTGCAACTGATTAAATTTATATGTTTTAAGAGAGGTTACTGGAAGAGAAGAGGTTAATCTCAGTCCAGCTAAAGTTGAAAAATATTAAATTACCTAGTTTAGGCCATAAAGATTGTATCTTACAGTTCTGATTGCACCCAGAGACTAAATGTCTGCGCCAGAGAATGGTTTATTAGCTCCTGTAAGAACGGTGGAAGTGTTTAATGGTTTTATAGTTTCCAGATGCTATAACGCATCTCAGCAAAGCTCTATCTGTGTGTATGGTAACACAGTCAAGAGGAGAAGGTAAACACTTGCACCACACCTCACTCATCACCTAGTCCCACTAAACCTACACCCCCAAAATCCACATATAGAAACACAAAAACATTAGCAGAGGCTCTCAATAATAATCTGCTCAAGCAACAGAGACCTCCAAAGCAGAAACACAAGCAACCTCCACCCTCCAACACAACCCAAATGACACAGCATGCCAATAAACCACAGTCCATAAGGCAAAACAATGTACCCAACACACTAGTCATAGGTGACTCTATAGTCAGGCAGGCTGATGTCCCACGCACCAGGCTAAACAAGGAGAAGGTTACTGTCAGCTGCCTGTCGGGTGCCTGGATCTGCCACATAACCCACGCACTCAGGTCACTCCACAACAAGTACAAATATGACTCTGCCGTTGTCCATGTTGGTGTGAACAACCTGAGATGTACCTCCCTGGACTACATGAAAAGATACATGGAAGAGCTCTCTAATCTTGTAGCCCAGGCAAGTATGACCCTAACCCTGAGTAGCATCCTGACATCGCCCAGAATGATACCGCAGTACAAGGACAAAATGATTGACTTCAACAATTGGCTAAGCTTATGGTGTCATTCTAAGAGGATCCAGTATTTGTTTGCCTGGAATGACATGGTCAATAGACCACGATGCTTTGCACCTGTCGCCCCTGGGATTCGAATACCGGCTAAGGATGTTGCCTCCCCTATAGTGCCTTTTTTAGGCAAGGTTCAAATGACAAATTCACCACCATAACAGGAACAGGCAAGTAAAACTGAGGGTAATGCTACTCAATGCTGCAAGTCTAAATCTCAAAATGCACTCACTCGAGGCACTCCTTAAAATGGAGAACATCGATATCTGTGCAGTGAATGAGACCTGGTTCAAGGCTCAAGAGAGCACCCTTGCATTACCAGGCTATAATTCATACCACACTTTTCGGCCATCTAACCTGGACCAGAGCACCAAAGGTGGAGGTGTGTCCATATTCATTAAGGATATCCATACCTCCAGGCTAGTTGCACAGCATAATGCATCCGAGGTTATCCAAGTGCAACTAACTCTGGGCAAAACTGCAATCCAAATTGTAGCTTGCTACAGATCCCCCACCATGCCCCAGGATTCCCACTCCTCTTTTCTTGATATACTAGAAAATATTATGGTTCAACCAAACACCCTAATAATGGGTGATTTCAACTACCCCATCATTAACTGGGAAAACTACTCATGTACCGACTCCTTTGCTCAACGATTTCTGGAATTCATAAATTCCAATGCCTTGGATCAACTTATCCACACCCCCATCAGGGGCAACAATATCCTAGACCTAGTCATTACCAACATGAGTGACCAGTGTTCCACACCTGAAGTGAGCTCCTCATTGGTCATATCCAACCATAAGCTAATCACCCTAGATATCCACATCCCACCCCTAACCACCATTAAGGAAAACACGGTAAAAAATTTCTCCAAAGCCAACTTCA
Organism: Protopterus annectens; assembly: GCF_019279795.1. Classification (NCBI taxonomy): domain Eukaryota; kingdom Metazoa; phylum Chordata; order Ceratodontiformes; family Protopteridae; genus Protopterus; species Protopterus annectens. The sequence continues at coordinate 42,197,611 of NC_056735.1, forward strand.
TATTTCTTAAGACAGAACTGGCGAACTTCATGATACCCATGCAGATGGACAATACAGTTACAGCTGCTGAATCCTACACAAATGAACTCTATAAGCACTTACAGAAGTGCATGGATCGTGCTATCCCAAACATAACCAAGATGCTATCCTCAAAAAAACGGAAGCCAATCTGGTGGTTCCCTGCCATAAACAAACTCTACAACAGAAGAAAGAAAATGTTGCAAAAGAGAGTAAAATCTCATGAGTGGAGGAGCTCCCTGGTCAGCTTCAGTAAGAAGCTGAGATCCTTTATAAGATCCTCCAAAGCTAGCTACAAAAACAAAATCACCCACTGATTCTAAGGGAAACCACAAAGCATTCTATAGCTATGTCACGAATCTCAATGGCAACACCCAGATCTGCTCTGAGTTACAGCACAATGGCATGAAAATTACAGAACCAACTGATATTGCCAACATCCTGGCAGATAGGTTCAGTACTAACATTACGCCCCCACCCCTTAAAGGGCCCATATCTATACAGGAAGAATACAGAGTCCCTGTAATCCCATCTATGAAGGTAAAAGCTGCACTCTCTAAAACTAAAAACACAGCATCCATGAGACTAGACAACATCCCAGGCTCCATTTTACACAAACTTCAGAATAAACTGGCTCCCCACCTAAGCACCATGTTCAATCATAGTCTCATGTCAGGCTTTGTGCCCACTGAATGGTGCACAGCAGCAGTTATCCACTCCACAAAGGGGGAGCCACCACTGATTCTGGGAACTATCGCCCTATTAGCCTGACAAGCCTGATTTGCAAGGCCATGAAATGTATCATCATGGAACTCATAAACAAAGACATTGGTAACCTCCAACTCTGGACCCCACCCAGTTTGGGTTTGTGAAAGGCAGATCATGCCTTCTGAACCTGATTGACTTCTTTGAGGCAGTCACCAAAGCCATAGACGAAGGTAAGCTGGTTTAGACAGCCTATCTTGACATTGACAAGACTTTTGACACCATCCCCCATTCTGGAATTATAGCTAAACTCACTAAACTAGGTATAAATCCCTACATCACAAGATGGGTTGCCAACTGGCTCACTGACAGAACCTATACTATAAAAGTTGCAGACTCCAAATCTGACTTCAAACCAGTGACAAGTGAAGTATCACAGGGTTCAGTCCTGGGACCTCTCCTGTTTGGTATCTACTTCTCTGAAGTACAGGCTAACACAGAAGGCCTCAGGCTAATAAAGTTCGCAGATGACTGCAAACTAGGAGCCATAGTCGAGTCCCCAAATGATGTGGACATTCTATAGAAGGGCCTCACTGAAACATATGACTGGTGTCAGAGGCATGGCCTCAAGCTCAATGCCAAAAAGTGCATTCTCATCCTCTTTGGTTAAAAACTCTGTACCTATGAACGGCAGTCTACTTAATGCCAAATTTGTGATGAGACCTTGGGACCCAGGTGGACAGTAGTCTCTCCTTTGATAATCACATCTGCACAGTAGTCAAGAAATCCTTTTATGTGGCACACCACATCACAAAAGGGTTCTCATCCAGGAAAAAAGAGGTCATTGTTCCCCTCTACTCAGCACTCATTAGACACATTATAGAGTACAATGGCCCTTTTGGAATGTACTTCACAAGATATCTGCAGCAGCTGGAAAGGCCACAGAAGTACCTCACAAAGAGGATTACTGGCCTCAAACAGATGGCCTACACTGACCATCTCAAAAAACTCCAGCTTTACTCTGTAGCATATCACCTACTCCGAGGAGATCTCTGCCTAACATATAAAGCTATGTTAAACCCAGAGCTGTTGGACATGCTACACCTAAAGAAATCCCAATCCATCTGAGCTACACACTCTAGGGACCTAAACCTTGTCACCACAATAAACAGGACATGCTGGAGGGATAGTTTCCTGTCCCAGAGACTTCCTATACTTTGGAACAAGCTACCCATCTATGTCAAGCAAAGTTCCTCATTAGCACTCTTCAAGAAAAATCTTGATGAGTGGATGGGAAATAGGAAGTACACAGCAGGGATCACTTCTGTGGCTCTGCTTGACAGAGGTACAGGAAATTAACTTTCTTGGGTAGCATATGCCAGGGAACCTTGTTGGCTAGGCTTACTTAGGCCCTTGGGCCGATAGCCTAGTACCTACCTATGAACCTATGAACCTATGAACATAAGTGCTAGTTTCTGGCTCAGTTTCTAGCAATGGGGGTAGCATGGGAACCAGAAATCAGATGACCAGATGTATGTGATGTCATTTTGTAATCTAGGACAAAAAATTATGTTTTAATACCAGATGAGACAGAAGTCTCAGAGCAGTTTGTTTTTGGAACCTGACAAAAAAGGAAGACCACTCACTTACTTCATCTTGCTTGCTGTAGTAAGTGACCAGGGAATAGTAATGCTTTATATCAGTCAGGAAAATATAGTGTGAAAGCCTTACTGCATTGGTCAAACACTATAATTTGTATTAATATTAATTTCACTCAGTATAATTGGGTACCCTTGTAACCCAGCCACTGGGGATGCACAAGCCAGTGCATTTTTTGTGCCAGTCCCAAGCCCGGATAAATGGAGAGGGTTGCATCAGGAAGGGCATCCGATGTAAAAATTCTACCACGTAACTTATGGCGCGAAAATTTCATATTTCCATACCAGATCGGTCGAGGCCTGGGTTAACAACGACCACCACCAGTACTATTAGCCAACAGGGTGATGGCAGAAATTGGGCTACTGTTGGCCGAAGGAGAAGTGGAGGGCGAAGGCATGCCCAAAGGCAGGAAGAGAGGAGGAAGGTTAGGAGTGTAGCAGTGAGGGTAGGAACTTTGAATGTTGGCAGTATGACTGGTATAGGAAGAGAGCTAGCTGATATGATGGAGAGAAGGAAGGTTGATATATTGTGCGTGCAAGAGACCAGATGGAAGGGAAGTAAGGCCAGGTGTTTAGGAAACGGGTTCAAATTGTTCTATCATGGTGTGGATGGCAGGAGAAATGGGGTAGGGGTTATACTAAAGGAACAAAATTCCAAGAGTGTTTTAGACATGAAGAGAGTGTCTGACAGAGTGATGTTTATGCAGCTTGAAATTGATGGTGTAATGATGAATGTTGTTAGTGCATATGCTAAACAAGTTGGGTGTGCGATGGTTGACAAAGAGAAATTTTGGAGTGAGTTGGATGAAGTTGTGGTGAGTGTACCCAAGGGTGAGAGACTAGTGATTGGAGCAGACTTTAATGGGTATGGTGGTGAAGTGAACAGAAGGGATGAGGAAGTGATGGGTAGGTATGGTGTTAAGGAGAGGAATGCAGAAGGTCAGATGATTGTGGATTTTGCGAAAAGGATGGAAATGGCTGTGGTGAATACGTATCTTAAGAAGAGGGAGGAGCATAGGGTGACATACAAGAGTGGAGGAAGATGCACACAGGTGGATTATATCCTATGTAGGAGGGTCAGTCTGAAGGAGATTGGAGACTGTAAAGTGGTGGCAGGGGAAAGTGTAGTTAAGCAGCATAGAATGGTGGTCTGTAGGATGATGTTGGTGATCAAGAAGAGGAGGAGGAGTGTGAAAGCAGTGCCAAGGATTAAATGGTGGAAGTTAAAAAAGGGTGATTGTGAAGTGGAGTTTAGGGAAGAGTTAAGACAGGCACTGGGAGGCAGTGGAGAGTTACCGAATAGCTGGGTAACTACAGCAGAACTAGTAAGAGAGACTGCTAGAAAGGTGCTTGGTGTGACATCTGGACAGAGGAAGGAGGACAAGGAGACCTGGTGGTGGAATGAGGAAGTACAGGAGAGTATACAGAGGAAGAGGCTGGTGAAGAAGTGGGATTGTCAAAGAGATGAAGAAAGTAGACATGAGTATAAGGAGATGAGGTGCATGGCAAAGAGAGAGGTAGCGAAAGCTAAGGATAAGGCATATGGAGAGTTGTATGAGAGATTGGACACTAAAGAGGGAGAAAAGGACCTGTACCAATTGGCTAGACAGAGGGACAGAGCTGGGAAAGATGTGCAGCAAGTAAGGGTGATAAAGGATAGTGAGGGAGAGGTACTCACAAGAGAGGAGAGTGTGTTGAGTAGATGGAAAGAGCATTTTGAGAGGCTGATGAATGAAGAGAATGAGAGAGAAGGTTGGATGATGTGGGGATAGTGAATCAGGAAGTGAAACAGATTAGCAAGGAGGAAGTAAGGAGAGCTATGAAGAGGATGAAGAATGGAAAGGCTGTTGGCCCAGATGACATCCCAATGGAAGCATGGAGGTGCTTAGGAGAAATGGCAGTGAAATTTTTAACTAGATTGTTTAATGAAATTTTGGAAAGTCAGAGGATGCCTGAGGAGTGGAGAAAAAGTGTTTTGGTAGCTATCTTTAAGAATAAGGGTGATGTGCAGAGCTGCAGTAACTACAGAGGGATAAAATTGATCAGTCACAGCTTGAAGTTATGGGAAAGTAGTAGAAGCTAGGTTAAGAAGGGAGGTGATGATTAGTGATCAGCAGTATGGTTTCATGCCAGGAAAGAGCACTACAGATGCAATGTTTGCTCTGAGAGTGTTATTGGAGAAATACAGAGAAGGTCAGAAGGAGTTGCATTGTGTCTTTGTAGACTTGGAGAAAGCATATGACAGGGTGCCTAGAGAAGAGTTGTGGTATTGTATGAGGAAGTCGGGAGTGGCAGAAAAGTATGTAAGAGTGGTACAGGATATGTACGAGGGTAGTGTGACAGTGGTGAGGACTGAAGTGGGAGTGACAGATCCATTTAAGGTGGAGGTGGGATTACATCAAGGATCAGTTCTGAGTCCTTTCTCATTTGCAGTGGTGATGGACAGGTTGACAGATGAGATCAGACAGGAGGCCCCGTGGACTATGATGTTTGCAGATGACATTGTGATCTGTAGTGAGAGTAGGAATCAGGTTGAGGAGACTCTGGAGAGGTGGAGATATGCTCTAGAGAGCAGAGGAATGAAGGTCAGCAGGGCTAAGACAGAATATATGTGTGTAAATGAGAGGGAGGGCAGAGGAATGGTGAGGATGCAGGGAGTAGAGTTGGTAAAGGTGGACGAGTTTAAGTACTTGGGATCAACAGTTCAGAGTAATGGTGAATATGGAAGAGAGGTAAAGAAGAGAGTACAGGCAGGGTGGAATGGGTGGAGAAGAATGTCAGGAGTGATTTGTGATAGACGGGTACCAGTAAGAGTGAAAGGGAAGGTCTACAAGACAGAAGTGAGACCAGCTATGTTATATGGGTTGGAGACAGTGGCATTGACAAAAAGGCAGGAGTCAGAGCTGGATGTGGCAGAGTTAAAGATGTTAAGATTTGCATCCAGTGTGACTAGGATGGCTAGGATTAGGAATCAGTATATTAGAGGGTCAGCTCATGTTGGACAGTTTGGAGACAAAGCAAGAGAGACGAGATTGCATTGGTTTGGACATGTGCTGAGGAGGGATGATGGGTATATTGGGAAAAAGATGCTAAGGATGGAGCTGCCAAGTAAGAGGAAAAGAGGAAGGCCTAAGATAAGGTTTATGGATGTGGTGAGAGAGGACATGCAGGTGGTTGGTGTGACAGAGCAAGATGCAGAGGATAGGAAGAAATGGAAAGAGATGATCTGCTGTGGCGACCCCTAATGGGAAAAGCTGAAAGATGATGATGGTGATGATGATAATTGGGTACCCTTGTAAGAGTCTTAGAGTAGTTGGTTTTAGAGTGTCTGGTGGCATTGTAACTACCTTAAAGTCTGGGTAGAAGGGGGCATAGCTAATACATCTGTGCCAGCCTTTCCCAGGTGTGTGTGTGTATGAAAAATCAGATCTCAAAGAGTGTGTGTGTCAGCTACTTGGAGTGGGGACATGAAGCACTGGTTTCACAGAGAGGGTGCTAGAGGACTTAGACACTCAGCTGAGGACTCAACTTTACAGCTGTGCCAGTGGGGATTCTTACTGGGGAACTGGAGGAGGCAGATAGAGAAATCCAGACCCTGAACTGAATGTGTTTCCTGTGTGCTCTTAAGGGAAATTGTGCTTGATGCAGCAAACTGCATCTGGAAATACTGGGTGGATCTATTTTTGTTCCAAGTGAAAGTCCACCTACATTGTCAGTGGTGAGAATTCAGGCTCCTTGATTACTGGCCCAGACAGGGGACATCACAAGTAGCAGCTTCTATTTAACAGGTCTACTGTTAGCTAACTGCTTTAATTAGCAGCAAACAAAAAAAAGGTCTTATCACATCAGAAAAAATAATTTTAAAAAACAGCATTATTCCTTGTAGGACAGTGGCTGTGTAACATATGCCAGCAGTGCTAGCTGGAATTTTGTAAAGAATTATGTTTTTATATGGGATGACATGCTTGACAAGCCATGCTGCTTGCACCTGTCACCCGGATATTGGCTAAGGCTCTTGCCACCCCATAGTGCCTTTTCAAGGCTCAAATTCTAAACCTACCACCCTAGAAAACAAAAATGGGAAGAAACTGAGGGTAATGCTGCTCAATGCCAGAAGTCTAAATCTCAAAATGGGCCCTTCTCAGTATGGAGAACATCGATGTCTGTGCTGTAACTGAAACCTGGTTCAAGGCTCCTGAGAGCACCCGGCACTATTAGGTTTTACCTCATATCATGCCCCCAAAACCGGACCACACCACAAAAGGAGGGTGTATCCATATTCATAAAGGATACTCACACCTCCAGGTTGGTAAACCATCCAGGTGCAACTAACCATAGGCAAAACTGCTCTACAAATTGTAGCATGCTACAGGCCACCCTCTCAAACTCAGGAACCCCACACAGCCTTCCTGAAGACACTGGAGGGTATAAATGTATCTCCAAACACCATCATATTGGGTGACTTCAACTACCGAATATAGACTGGGAACATTACTCAAGCCCTAACTTTCTAGCCCAACGGTTCCTGGAGTTCATAAATTCAAATGCCATGGAACAGCTAGTCACTGTTCCCACGAGAGGAGAAAATATACTAGATCTCATTGTCACAAACATGGGGACAAAATGCTCCACACCGAAGTATATCCCTCATTGGTGAGATCTGATCATAAACTAATCTCACTGGAAATCCACATCCCCCCCACCCCAAGCAAAAAGACCATAGTGAAGAACTTCTCTAAAGCAAACTTCACACTACTCAAGACTGGTGTGGTATCCTTCAAGGCCCCTGAGCCAGAGGAAACCACAACCAGTCTTGAGGAAGCCCTTACAAATGCCTTCTATGAACACCTCCAGGACTGCATGGATCAGGCAATCCCAAATAAAACCAAGACTCTTTCCACAAAGGGCAAGCGTCCAGTCTGGTGGACCCCAGCCATTAACAAACTTTACAATAAGAGGAGAAAGCTATTACATGATAGAACAAAATCCATAAAAAGTCACCCTGATCATTATTAGTAAAAATACGAGCACTCATAAAATCAACTAAGGCCAATTTTGAGAGAAAAATTGCCATGGATTCAAGGACAATCATAAGGCCTTTTTCAGCTATGTTAGGAACCTGGGTGGAAACTCCCAGATATGCTCAGAATTAGTCCAAAATGATACAAAATCACTGAACCCACAGACATTGCCAACATACTGGCAGACAGGTTCAGTGCAAACTCACCCCTCTCCCCTAAAGGAGAGATAACTATCCCAGCAGTGTAGCCTCCCGGACATCTCAAATGTGAAAGCTGCTCTCTCTAAGCTAAAAACACAGCATCAATGGGACGGATGGTGTCCCCGCTGTGTGTGCTATGAGCTAAATGAGGAATTAAACCGCACATAAGGCAGCTGTTTAATCTTAGCCTTACCACAGGATACGTGCCCAGGGTGGGCGCACGGCAGCTGTAGTCCCACTCCACAAAGGCAGTGCCTCTACGGACCCCCTGGTTTACGCCCCATAAGCTTAACAAGTCTAGTCTGCAAAGCTATGGAGAGGATCATAATGGAGCTCATAAACAAAGATATAGGGGACTTGCAGACATTGGACCCGACCCAGTTTGGCTTTGTCAAGGGAAGATCATGCCTTTTGAACTTGGTTGACTTCTTGAAACAGTCACCAAGGCCATTGATGAGGAAAGGCAGTCCATACAGCCTACCTTGACCTTGCAACAATACCCCACTCGGGTATTGTAGAAAAACCTTAAATGTAAACCCATATGTCACAAGATGGGTTGCAAACTGGCTTAAGGACAGAACCCACAGGGTTAGAGTTGCTGGCGGTCACAAGTGGTGTCCCACAGCTCCTCGGTCTTGGCCCCTATTGTTTGGCATCTACTTCTCAGAAGTACAGGCCAACATGGGAGGACTTTGGCTGACAAAGTTTGCAGGCGACTGCAAACTGGGCCATAGTGGAAAGGGATATCCTTCAGAAGGGACTCACGGAAACAGATAGCTGGTGCCAGAGCCATGGCCTGAAGTTAAGCGCCAAAAATGTATAGTCATACGCTACCATATAGGTGGCAATCCACTAAGCACAGAAGAGGTTATCAGGGACCTGGGGACCCAGGTTGACAGTGGCCTTTCTTTTGACACTCACATTGCTAAAGTGGTTAGAAAGACCTTCTACATTGCCCACCTGATCATGAAGGGATTCACATCCAGATCTATGTACTCTTCACTTATCAGACCAATGATCGAGTACAATGCCCCATTCGGGATGTATCTCACCCGACATCTGCAGCAATTGGAGAGACCCCAAAAGTTCTCACCAAAAGGATAAAGGGACTCCAAAATCTGTCATATGCTGCCAGATTGAAGAAACTCCAAGCTGCTCAGAGGTGACATGTGCCTGACATACAAGGCCATGTCCAACCGAATTAATGGACATGCTCCACCTCAAAAATCCAAATCCACCAAAACCACTAGAGCAAGCGACTTAAACCTTACGGATATAAATAGGATGTGCTGGAGGATCACTCAGAGACTCCTATGCTGTGGAATAAAATCCCGGTCCATGTGAGGCAGAGCACCTCGCTGACTCTGTTCAAGAGAAATCTAGACCTGTGGATGGGAGATCGTAGGTTTACCCCAGGAATCATCTCTGTGTCACTGCTGGACAGAGGCACAACAAACTAATGGGCACAGTATTTTTTCATTTATAAATGCCTTAGGGCAGATAGCCTAGTATAAACCTATGAACCTATGAACCTATATATCAAACTGATTTGTACAGATGCTTGTGTTGAAAATGTACCAACAGTGCATTCTGACTGTATTGTAACTGATTAAATGTATATGTTTTAACAGAGGATACTGGAAGAGAAGAGGTTAATCTCAGTTCAGCTAGCTGTAGACTGTGGATTATGGCACAGAAGATAGTCTTTCATCATGTCTGTCTCCCCAAGAAGGAATGGAAAGTATCCCTCCTTTAGTGGATGTTAGCAAATTGTATTGTTAGGACACCACAATTCATCACACATGTATTAGAATGAATGGGAGGAACACTCAGTCAGTGGTGCACCATGGGAAATCCACACCTCTGTACCAGTGGTATGAACTGGATGTGTTTTTGGGGGGGCTGTAGCCATATTGACATAATACTATATGACAGTAGATACTTTAGATTCTGAGAGTAGCAGGAGTCAGCAGTCATCCAGTGTGAATAAACTGCTGATTCTGTTGTGCACACAGACAAGACTAAGTGATCCATTATGATGAAATGTGTGACTCCTTATTCAATAGTTAACTAAGGGTTTTCAGGACTGCAGTCAGTAACCTCGAGTGTATTCAGTGAAATGTCATGACTCCAAACCCTAGCAGTATCCCACTGTTAGTGTGAGAGGCTGTGCAGCTCTGCTGACATTTGCCCCTAGGAGTGGTTCTGACATACCCCACCCACCCAAGGAATGCCCCAATGCTAATGGCTATGTTTTTCCACTGCCAATCTTTTTTTAACCTTTTGTCATTTAACTGTATCAATAATAATGCCATGTGGGGTGCTTCATGACATTATTGTGCACAAGGTATTATAAATTGTCAAATATATTTTCCTTCTTGCATATTCCTGCTTTCCACCTTCCAGAAGATGTTTCATTTATTCATTCTTCCTTTCATGCCTGCATTATTGCCCTTCTGGACCTTTATCTTCTACATTCGTCCTCTCCACTTAGTCCTAAACATTACAGTATATTCCTTCTCTTTTTCAGTCTCTGGTCTTCAGCCTTCATGCATGTTTTCTTCAGAAGTTACCTGTTTTCCACCCTTGCAAGCACCATATTTTCATGTTTTCATTCCTTCCAATTGTTAGCTGTACATCACTTAACTCATTCTGCTAACATCATGGCCGTCAACATGCGTAAGTTATTCCATCCTTCTTCCCATCCCCTTAAGCTTGATATGGTTCATTATTCCCCTTATACCCTCTATCTCTCTTCTATTTCCCTGAAACCATCTGATCCCCTTTCCTTCCCCTTATATCACCCATCCCTTGCCCACGACCATTATGCTCTCCATTTCTCTTCCCCCTTTCTGTTATAACAACTTTTCAGTCTGCATATTTCATACTTGAAATTCTTCCCCTTTATCTCAGATCTCATCCCATATCTGTGTCTAACCATCACATTCCCACAACAATTACTTTTCTTTCCATAACACTCTCCAGTATCAATGTCCTTCTTGCATCTTTTTTTAACCTTCCAAGTTTGATAAACAGTCTATGCAGCAGCATCTACTGACCAATGGACTAACAACACCCTTTCCATCCCTTACAGATTTCTAATTCTTATTTACTCATATAAACACTTTATTGTGCTCATTTACTGTTTCTGCTGCAAGTAATATCTGGTTTGTGGGGTAGTCCTGTATTCAATACTTAAGACAACAGCTCCACCAAGAAAAAAAAGGTGACCATATCATGTTCAGTGACACAGTGAACCAGTTAGTAAGCAGGTGTTCCAAATATGAAGTAGCAGCAGCTGAGGAAGGCACAGCAGTGCTACTTAAACTATTCAGGATCTCCAGATATAATTGTGCTTCATTTACAGAGAAATGACTTGTGCCAAGAACTTAAGAAACTGAATAGTATTGTAACTTATCAATTTTGACAACAGAGTCATGGGTTCAGCTTGTTTATCTAATGCACTTCAGAGATTAAGGTGGTAAAATGCCACTTCACTAATAGTGGTAAAAAGCCAATTAAACTCCATCTATGAGACAGCAATGGCTGAACAGAAGGACTTCATGTTTTAAAGTAAAAAGACCAGAAGTATACAGAGATGATGGAGCTTATTTATCAAATCACAACCTGGAAGACTTGAAGGCCGTCCTATATTAAGTCGTACTGGAGATGTGCCTGCCAGAAGGATAAGAATTTGTGTCTTACGTCTGTTGCAAGAGGTGAGGTTGGTAAGTGAGGGTAGATAGGACATAGGACTTGTATAGCAGTCCTTTCACAAAAATGATTGTCACAGAAAAAATTGTGGAACTTGTTAGCCAGTCATTTCATAGCAGGCTGCAAGGCAATCCACTATGTGAAACCTGATGGTTAGAAATATGCAAATGAGGAAATGGAAATGTGGAATATAGTGGTGAAGAGACAGATACTGGCAGTGCAACTAACCTTGTAGATGTGCCGTTCAATTACATCATACCAGTTATAGTGCTTTGCATGCGCTTCTAGATTCTGACTTGAAAGACCAAATCGGTTGGCTTGGATAAATAAATAAATAAATAAATAAATAAATAAATAAATAAATAAGGCATTGCTGCCACTGTACCTTATGAGATTTCAGTCTTTTTCTATGAATCAATGGTTGACCAATGTCATGGGGGGAATAAAACATTAATGATAGATGAAGATTAGAAACTTTCTAGGGCTCACTACTGAAATGCCAAGACTTATAATAGCAAGTCCCAAAAGACAAAAAAAATTATCTAACACTCAGGAGATTATGAAAGTTAAAAATAGCTTTTCTCCTCTTAAGTAGTTTTTTTTTCATGGGAGACAGCACCCCCATATACCCCTTGATCTACGGGATAAAACCCACCACACCTTCCTGAACTTCCATATAGCAACTCTGAGACTGCCATAACTTGGTAAAAACGTGAAAAGATTAAACGCTGCAGAGTGCTGGATTCCTCAGAAGAACACGAACACCAACAAAGTAATAATCCACAGATTTATTGAAAAATGATAAAAACAAAATCAGATTTAGCGCTTTCATCCACATACAATCTGGACTTCCTCAGAAGGATGATATCTATGGTATTTATATATTTGTACAGATATAAATATTTTGTAAAAAACAGCTATTTTTGTATGCAAATAAAGGACTGCAACTCTTTTTGATAGGTACTGCAGGATCATTGATATCCACCTGAGTTACTACCAACTCAGGTGTGACCTCGGTTTAACACCTCATCTGAGGGATGACACACTGCAGTACTCCCCTCATGCTGCAACGCATTGTCAGCATTCGATCTATCTGGTATGGGAATAGAACCCACAATCTTCTGCAGCAAAGATTTACATGACTTTGGTCTGAAGAGACTTATTGTATGCTGTTTAAAACAATTTACATGACTTTGGTCTGAAGAGACTTATTGTATGCTGTTTGATATGATTTACATGACTTTGGTCTGAAGAGACTTATTGTATGCTGTTTAATACGATTTACATGACTTTGGTCTGAAGAGACTTATTGTATGCTGTTTGATACGATTTACATGACTTTGGTCTGAAGAGACTTATTGTATGCTGTTTAATAAGATTTACATGACTTTGGTCTGAAGAGACTTATTGTATGCTGTTTGATACGATTTACATGACTTTGGTCTGAAGAGACTTATTGTATGCTGTTTGATACGATTTACATGACTTTGGTCTGAAGAGACTTATTGTATGCTGTTTGATCGTTTACATGACTTTGGTCTGAAGAGACTTATTGTATGCTGTTTGATACGTTTTACATGACTTTGGTCTGAAGAGACTTATTGTATGCTGTTTGATACGATTTACATGACTTTGGTCTGAAGAGACTTATTGTATGCTGCTTGTTATTTTCTGCATGGTTTAACTCCTGAACAGTTTTTTATTTTTATGATTTTACTTCTGTGCTTTCTGTTCAGGAGCATATATTTTCCTGTGTTACTAATCATTATTTGGATTAAATATATAAATATACTAATCTGATTACACATACTCCTTTACAATCATGCTAAATTTTCATTCCCATTAGACCCCCCACTCCTGTTTCCATAACCACCATTTGATTTTACTTAATGCTGTTGCTAAAATCCATTTACCATTAAACATAATTTAATTTATTCTTTCATTCCATGTAACCTACATGACATAAAATAACTTTATATCTAATCTTTTAACATATTATTTAGTTTGGTTCTTGTAATATTCATATTTAGTCATATCCATGTTTATTTTATCCACTTCTTTTATGTCTTCAGACAATCTTCTTTACATAGTTTTCCCCATAACTGTTTTACTCTTTTACATTTCAAAAACATTTCAAGAACACATGTTCCGTAGTTTCTTCCTCTTGACAATGTAAACATATTCTATCACTTTTCTTTGTATATGGCAATTTATCAGTTACCAGTCTCAAAAAAAAATCTTGAAATTCTACTTTCTGATTACACAATTTACTTCTTATCTTTATAGGTTTAATCTTTTTCATCTGCTAGATTTTTCCCTGGTTTTACATAGTAACGTTTTATTGTTATATGCTTATTTCATGCTTTTCTATCTTTTTCTATATCAATTTTTATTTTCCACAAATATATTTTTTCTTGGTAACATATTATTTCTTCATTTATAGAGTGTTTTTCTCTTTTACTCTTTTTACCATACCCCAAAATTTATCATACTTATATTTATACAGTTTTACTACTAATCTCTCATCTTTTTCATTTATCCGTGTAACACTTAGTACAAATTTAATGAAGCAGCATATACCATTGGGTTAATTAACACTAAACCGCCTTCTTCTTTATTTGCATACAAAAATCCTATTTTTATTGAGTTTAGTCTAGAACCCCATATAAATGAAAACATTATCTGCAATAATTCCTTTTCAAATGCTGTTAACAACCTAAATATACCTGTTAAGTATGCTATATTCCCATCATACTGAATTTATCAAATAAGCCTTTTTTCTTAATGATAATTTATATGAGCTCCAGAAAAGACATATTTGTGTTTGCTTTCTTTCTTCTATTTTTCCCCATTGAATTCTACTTACATCTCTATTCCCATATGTTATACCTAACACAGAAATTTAATTCACTGTAAAATATTTACCCCTGATCTTAACTACATCCCCTAAACCTTTACCTTTCTCTTTATTTAAAGACATCCCTATCTTTTCCAGACACTCATTTGTGTACATTATTACTTCTTTTATTCAAATTTTGTTTTTTTGCAATTATGTGATCTGCATATGTCAACAGAACTGCAATTCTTAACCTTCCATGTGTTATATACCCAGCTTCCTTCATTTTGTAATTTATTTCATATGCTATCACATTCATAACTAATGTGAAGATTACACAGCTTGTTGGACATCCCTGTCTTATACCACTCTTCATATGCAGCTCTTGGCTTAATCACCCATTTACTTTATTATTAATGTAAGCTGACATACATAATGTCCTAACTTTCTCACTTATATTCTTTCATTATTACCCATAAGATTTCATGTTCAGTTGTGTCAAATGCCTTATTAAGATCTCCTATCATGATTTTCAGTTCTTCTTTTCTGTTCATAATATCATCCACAATTTCTCTAACTATTATTAGTAATTCTTGACAACCTTTCCCCATTATACTATATATGTTATTTCCTACAATATTTTCAATTTTTGTTTTAAATCTTTTCTGTAGTATTTTCATAAAGATCTTATAATCATTATTATTCAATACTATTGGTCTCCATTTTTTAATTCTCTCCTATTTTCCTTTTTCCATATGAATTTAAGTATTCCACTACATAATTCTTTATACAAAATCTTTAAAAAATATTTTTTGCCAATCCTTTAAATTTTTATACATTTCATACCCTATTCCATCTGTGCCGGCAGTCTAATCTATATTTACTTATCCTAATACATTATTGTGCTCATTTAGAAAAGTCTCCTTTTCAATTCTTTATTCTCTTTTTCTGTTAACTTTTTGCTTTCCATATTTTTTCACTATCTTCTTTTTTTCTTTAAACATTTTTGCACACATTGTAATACACTATTCATAATCTTTTCCTGAGTTCTTTCTATTTCTCATTTTACATTTTTATTTCTCTCATTACACCACCAACTTCCATTACTAATCTGCTTAAGTAACTCAATACTTTTTTGCTTTTTCTTATATTTGCTTATATAACGATTCTTGTATTTTTTCTTGATTCTTTCACATAAATATTTTTCTTTGTCAAAGTACTTTCTATCATTATATTCTAAATCTTCCAGTGCATCATATGTTCTTGTATAATCTTCTTTTTCTACTTTTCTCACATCATATTACCACTGTAAAAAAATATATATTTTTCCTTAAATATCATCTACCATTCAGAGCAATTTTTATAAAATGTTCTCACAGTAATATGATATTTCCATAACTGTATTACTAATCTCTTTCTTCTTCATTCCATGCTTTCTCATTTAACCTTTTATTCCTTTGCCTATTTTATATATTCCTTGTTTTCTTTTATTTTTAGCCATATTGCAAGATGACCAGAAAATCCTGTTTCAACTGCCTCCTCTTCCCCTGTAACTAAGCCTTCTGAGACTATAAAATAATCTATATCAGTTCTATACATACCCCTTTTGTAAGTTCATGAATTTTTTGTCCCAAAGTTTTAAGTCACCATATCTTCTAACTTCTAACTTCTAAAATTTTTCTTATATCGTTTCCTTTCTTTTTACACTTGCCTCTTAAATCATATTTATCACTATATTGTCTAAAATCTGATGAAATAGCTTTCCCTTTCTTTACAGTTAGTATAAGCATTTAATATTATAATTCTGTATACTTCTACTTTCCATTTTAAATCTAAAATGGTTAATCTTTCCATTTTTGCTAAAGTTACATCTAACGTCTTTACTGTATTTCTACAGAATATGGTATTCCAGAACATCTCGCATTCCCCATATTTCAAATTATCTTTCCTCCCCATAGTTTCTTTGTTTGTAATCTTTCTTCACTTATTATAACTCTTGTGTCTTCTAATGTAATTACATCTGTATCACATGTATTATACCACTCCAAAATCCCTATTCTTCTTACTATATTCTTAATACTATTCACGTTTTCAGCAAGTACTCTAAAATGTTCATTTTCCCTTTTCCTTAGATTCATGGTTTCATAAGTTAATAGCTAATTACTAGGCTAGCTTTCTTAACAGGCCATTGTAAGCCTAACCAATTTCCTTTCCAAAGGTGAGAATCAAACACTATATCTTAAACATTATACCAAAACCCAGTCTTTAACTGTGTGTATTCTTTTTCATCCAGTTCCTTTCTTTTTTCTTTAGTACTTATCCTTTTACATTTTCTTTTTCTGTCTTTTACACTTTTACCAATAGAATTATTTTCTCACTTTTACTACCTCCCAGTTTATGTCTTCTCCGTCACTTATTTCAGAACTTCTTATATCATTCTCTATACCCTCATTATTATTTTGTTCTCATTTCTCATCTAATTTTAATTCTATTTCTACTACTTCTAAAACTTCTCCTTCTTTTTCTTTTTCCTTTCTGCTATTTTCATTTTCTCAATCCATCCATAAATGTTCAGTTTTGTTACATTTATAACATTTCAAATCACGTTTTTTTGTATCATGCCCCTTTTACTCACAAATATAACATTTTCTTTTGTCACTCTTACTTATCAAATGTCCTTCTTTTCCACAAAAAAAAAAAACATGTTTTGGGTTGTCCACAGTATTTTGCAACATCCTCATTCCCCATCCACATTTATCATGCTTGGTATATGTATCATTTTTTATCTTTTTTGTTTTTAACACAATATTACAATCCCAAGCACCAGTCCATAAACCCCTTTTGTTATAAACTTTCGCAATGCCCAGTACTTCTTTACATAAAGCTTTCAAATGTCCTTTTGAAGTCTGTCTTTCCACCTCTGTTCAAAATTGTAGCTGAATCTTATTTTTTGTTTCCCTGTTAAATGCTTTTATCACAAAAAGACTCCATGGGTTACAGTCTTTCTTTTATCATATGCTCCAAGAAAATTTTCCATTGAAAAAGCAGTCTCAAAGATAATATCACAAAATGTCTCTTTGTTAATAAGAATAAATGATCTTGCCTCATGTGCTTTTACACCCAAAGGAGCTATTAAGTTTACCTACACATCATGCCTTTGTCTTCTTTACTTTGAATCCTTACCACGCACTTCCATTTTTCATTTTCTTCTGCCATCTCTTCTGCTACTCCACTTTTGCCTTCTTTTACTTTCTCTGCATATGTTTTCTTTTCTGTCTCACCAATATTCTTCAGGGTTGTGTCTGCATCCTCCTTTTGTATTTTCTCCATAATGCCCCCCAGAAACATCTCCTTTATTTTCTGGCTCACTCTGCACCACTGTTTTGTTAATTAAATCATCCCACAACCCTCCTGACTGGGGGTTTGTAATTATACAGCCATCATTTGCTGACTCATCTCCATCAAACAGGTTTCTTTGAAACATTTCCTCAGAATCCTGCACACATTCTCTGGTCTTGGTATTTGCTTTCTCCTTCATTTCTTTCACTGCTCCATCATTTCCTTCTGTCTCCATCTGCCTAACTGTTTCTCCAGGCCACCTCTGTGCTTGGAATGGAAACAGGAAGTGCTCCTTCAAAATGGTTCCCACTCACAACAATGAAATGTAGGGGAAGTGAGCTGATGTCCTGGGCAAATTTTCCCTTGTATTTTATTTAACATTTGTTAACTGGGAAAGTATGACTTGGAATGAAGCCAATTTTCAGTGTAAGCCCAGGGAGAAATAATCCAGATGCATGTCTTTGTAACATGGGAGGAAACCAGCATACCCAGAGAAAAATCCATACGAACACAGGGAGTATATGCAGACTCCACACAGAAGGCACTCCAGCTGAGAATCAAACCAGAGATCCTCTTGCTGTGAGGTGACAATGCTACCACTGCACTGCTGCACCATCCAGTAGTATAAATGCCACCTTCAGGTCTTCCCAAAAAAAGTGGCCAGTAGCTTTGTAAGACTAAGCTGGTCAACAAAATGATAAATAAAAAAAAATAAAATAAAACAGGAAATTCCAGGTAAGAGAACATTAAACAATATAAATAGGTATTGACAATTTTACAGGATGTGGTGGTAAAAAAAAAAAAAGGCATGTTGCTTTGTTGGTGTTCGATGCACAGAAAGCTTTTAACAGTATAGACTGGAGTTTTCTCTTTGCAGTATTAGCCTGTACAAAATTCCTTTTAGGATTTGTAAGAGTGGTGAGACAGCAGCTGTATGAGAATCTCTAGCACAAATTAAGCTTGGGGAAGAGACATTAGTTTTAAGGTGGACAGGGACAAAGACTAGAGCTGTCCTCTCTCCCCTTTATTTGCTATATACATAGAATTTTTAACTGCGTCAATAAGAGAGACATCTGTGAGTGGATATTCATGGGAAGTTTGGACAGAAAGGTCGCCCTATGCAGATGGCATTATTTTTTCTTTGCCAAAATTGAGTGATGATAACTCGGAGTTTCAGAGATTGTTGAGTAGATATGGAGAATACTCTGGATATCAGATCAATGTAGAAAAAACACACATTGTAGGAGAATGTGTGGAGTGTGACTGGAGAACTTTTGTGGGAGTGGAAGAGAAGGGAGGAGCAGCTTAAGATACCTTGGAGTTTCCAACACAGAGTAAACAAACCAAGAAAAAATATGTACTATAGAGGCTCCAAACCACAGTTCCAGCAGAAAAACTATTCCAGAGAAACTCTCAGAAGCTGAAAGAAACATTTGATTTTAGTGCTTTCATTTTAAAAAGTACAAAACTTCTTCAGATAAAACAGTGAAAAATCCAAGCCAATTAAAAAGGAAGCTTATATGACATCCTGAGTCAAATGGGAAACAAACCCTCTTTCATTCATAGAAATTTAAAAGTATACACCCCTATTAAAGTCTTCACTTAATCTCTTAAATAACAAAATTTCCTATAGTTAAACTGAAAACATCAAATAAATGGTGCACGGCAAACAAGAACTACAAAAAACAAAAAACAAGACTTAGCTGAAAAATGGAGTTAAACGGCTGTTTTTATTATTGTAAAAAATAAAATCATAAGCGCTTTCGTCCCATACATGCAGACTTCATCAGATAAAATGGCAACAATCAAAACTTCTTTGTATACCCTAACCTTCCAATTAACTTTTTAATTAATTAAATACTTAAATCACTAGTCATCCTTAAAATGACAATGCCCCTAAAATATTGTTCGGTTGTCATTTTATCTGATGACGTCTGTATATATGGGATGAAAGCTCTTAGGATTTTGTTTTTTACCATAATAAAAATAGCTGTTTAACTCTGTTTTTCAGCCAAGTCATGTTTTTTTTTGCTTGTATTAACTCAGTTTTTTCAGCCAAGTCATGTTTTTTTTTTTGGTTTGGTTTTTTTTTTGTAATTTCCTATAGTTATTATTGTTGCACAACAAGAAATTCAAATAAATTTATTTAGGAGATTGAAAGGGAATCAACATTTTAAATGTTATCTTTTTAGAGCATTAAAGTTTAATAAACAGCCAGTGGAGGTGTGACCATGCAAGAAAGGAGTTAAACAAAAGAATCAGGGCATCATGCAGAATCAAAAAATAGTTTGCATGAAAATGTAAGTAATTATTGTGAAAACCATGCTAACCACAGACATTTTTGGACAGCTTACGCAGCTTGTCCCATAGTGCCTTCCTTCCCTGAGGCCACCACAATGGAGATCTCCACAGTGTTTGTGTGTGTGTGTGTGTGTGTGTGTGTGTGTGTGTGTGTGTGTGTGTGTGTGTGTGTGTGTGTGTGTGTGTGTGTGTATGTGCGTGTGTGTGTGTGTGTGTGTGTGTGTGTGTGTGTGTGTGTGTGTGTGTGTGTGTGTGTGTGTGTGTGTGTGTGTGTGTGTGTGAGTTTCTCTCTCTCTCTCTCTCTCTCTCTCTCTCATTGCAAGATAGGTCCCATCCCTCTGGTCAAGAATAATCCTCATGGCCTTGCTGGCTATGAATCTCTCCATGAAAATGGAGAGACATGAGGAAACTGGGACCATCATACTGTGGCCACTCTGGGAGTTTCTATGGTCACTACCTGCAGTGTACTGGTGTTACATGAATAGAGTTGACATGCAATGAACTCTGTCTTTCGAGGACATTCCTGCCTTGGACTCTAGAGCAGCCATGTGCCCTTGGCTATCCCATTCACCCATCCTGGCAATTGTCTCAGTAAGTGCCCTCCCCCCCCCCCCAAGGATGAGCATGGAGCATGCCAATCCTTCCTGCTCAGTCCATCAGACTCCAAACTTACTAATTAATCTTGGGTCATGTTTGCTGTAGTCAGGTCATCTTCCCTTTATGCCACCAGAAGTGATTCATTAATCCCCAGACTAATGTATGGTCCATCAGTCCTTGCTAAAAATCTCTAACAAGCTTTCCTTAAAGCTGCAAAAACATATGACAAAGTGATGTATTTTGCAGCAAATATGTACCTACAAATTATCATTGGTAAGTGCTAAACAGCAATAGATGGCTGAACCCTGAATACAGAATGTTATTTTTACGTAATGCAAATCTCACATAAATGTCTTTGCCTTCCTGATAACCTGTCACCAATGAGTCAAAATCCCAAACTCACACAGCACAAATGTTGCAGAATTCCCAAGCTCACAGGCTGACCCAGACACAATGCATTAAGTTAATTAAGTCATTTCCCTCCTAAGATCTGTAACTCATCTACCACCTGACACTCTCCATATCCAGACATCAACAATGTGACCTACTTACTGAAGAACTGTCCCCGAAGTAACAATAAATTTACAACCTATTGCATCACCTTAACTCACTGAACAGGTACACTAATGTTTCCCCTAACCTTTCTCTCCATTCCTAAAGTTACTTACTTTCCATGCACACTAGACACAGTTTAGCTCTAGATGTGCAATGATTGGTATACTTGCATTTGGCTTTGTTTTCCATAAAACCTCTATTGCTCCTTAGGCACCTTGACATGTCTACTGAATCCTGTGTTAATTTCTTTATCACTTAAAAGATAGATTGACAGACAGGCAGATAGAGATAGGTAGACAGATCAACAGCTTGACAGACAGGAAGCTAAGAGATGTCTAGCTAGCTAGTTAGCTATTTTGAAAGATAGACAGGCAAGCAGATAAAGCTCTAAACCAAGTAATGTCTTGAGCACTACAGTATACAGGAGTCATTTCAGAAAATCTCCAGATAATCAATAATATCAGATCATTTGGAGATGTCTGATAGGAAGTTCAGTGATTTCTGTCCATAATGTGGCCTTCAATGAGCTGTTTTCATTTTAAAATAAGGCATTGTCAGTGTGTCTTGTCCCCTCTTAAAACTATAATGATATCTGATAGAAGTCTGAAAATCACCAGGGGGCTTATATGGCTATGATAGTCATTTCATTGTTAATTTACCTGTTGAGTACATTCAAAACAAAGATGGGGCTGTCACTGGTTATTAAATCACAGAATTTCCACTTATATAATGGGATACAACAGAATTCTTCCATGGTCAGTGAGATGGAGTATAGATCTATAGATTTTAATGAGGCAGAATGGTGTAAAGGAAACTATTATCTTGTGATAATAAAATTCAGCATTACATGAGTCAACAGCAAAAACAATGAATGACACAAACAGAGAAAAGCCTTCAGTGAAGCAGGCAGTAACAACAGTGGTACAGGCTGCTAATTTGATGGTGGTCCACGATAACATCTGAAATAAATAAGGCAGGACAAACTAGTATCAGGTGTGAGATGATACAGCAAATGCTCACACAAACACGAAACAGGTGCATCAGATAGAGCTGACAGTCGAACACAGTGGAATGTTGACAGGTAAGGAAATAGATCTGGACAAGGCAAATAGAGAAGAGGCGAAATAACGTTATTAAGTGAGTAATGAACAAAAAGAATGTCTGAAGTAAGGTAGCAGATTGATGCGAAATATGTCTTAAAGTATACCTACCTATTACATTTTCTGCAGTTTTCAGTGAAATAATGGTAGTTCTGTAAAAATTCATTGGAGCACCTGTATTAAAAAGAAATTTAACACCTTTCCCATGAAAAAAGCCAAATATTAATATCTGATTTTAAACAGTTGATTTATTATAACAGTAAACGTTTGTTGTTAAAGTCATGGCAACCAGGAATTTTGGTCCATTCTAAAATATACTTTGAATGTTAGGATTTCTGTGAACTTACAAAAAGATTCTTTGACCAAGATCAAATGTCATTCTTTGAAAACTTTTCCCAGGGCAAGACTGCATATATGCTAATGATGTGTAACGACGCAGCTGACATTATTCAAATCATCTGGCAAAATGTTCCCACAGTATTCATTTCAAATCAAGATTATTTAAATGTTATAACCAAGTCTTTTTCTTGTTCTCAGATAACCTTACTACACTCCTACGTACCTTCTACTTCTGCAATCTGTTGCTATGGAAACAGTTTTATTGTCAAAAGCAAAGGAATATACCCAACAAGACTAGAAACTAGAGGAAAAAACTTCAACCAGAAAGCCAACTAATGCATGTGAATATTTTTAGAAAATTAGCATATGAGTGCCCTAAAATTAGATTTTTTCTACTGTGTCGCTGAATTTACTGATAAGTAACCCATTACAACATGTCACATGCTACAATAGGTAGCATTTCCATTAACAGGTCCATTATTATAATATATCAGAATTTATGAGCAGCTCTGTTATAAAAGCATGTTTATTAATATGTAGCATAGATATTGTATTGACTTATTTATTTTTGTAAAACCATTGAAAAAAAACTGCTTGCATTGTGCAATGGATATTTGGGTATTTAGCAACCCCACCCCCACTCCCACTAGACATACCTTTCTGTCATAATGAAGCCACAGACAACACAGAAACAGAAATACAAAAACTGTTAATTACTAGTAGGGACAATTTCACCAATCGGACCTTTGAACTCTATGCATCTCAAGGCACATGACAGCACATAGTACAAGACCAAATGAGATTCAAATCACTATTATCTCACAAAAATACACACTCATTTATGGATTTCATGCATTAAAATCCACTGCTAAGCCTAACAGTTAAAAAAGACAATATTTTATGTATTTATTTTAGAGCATTAAAAAAGTCAGGCAGCACAGTACCTCAATGGTGAGGCCTCTGCCTCACAGTTCTGAGGTCTGGGGTTCAGTCCTTTCCTCTGGTCAATGTTAACGTGGAGTATGCATGATGCTCTCCATAACTATACAAGGGTTTTTTTCCTAAGTATTCCACTTTACTCCCACCACCCAAAACCATGCTGTCTAACTGGTTACATTTACGTGTGTGTGTGTGTGTGTGTGTGTGTGTGTGTGTGCATGTGCATGTATCTGCCTGTGCATATTTACATTCCTAAACATGAGAAGAAAAAAAAAATCCCAAATGCAAAAATGTCTAACTGAAAACTTTGAAAGAAAATATTGAAGAAGAATAAAAAGAAATAAAAGTATTTTATACAGGGGTCAAGCCCCCTGCACCTCACCCCCACCACCTAAAATTTGTGTCTATATCACCATATCGAAGACACAAAATGTTGAACGCTCACAAGAGCGAAAATGCCAAAAGTCAAACTCGTTATTGTGGCGGGCTGCGCCCCCCCCCACACCCCCAGCTAAATATATATTCCAACTCCGACATCGCACTACAGTGAGGAAAAGGCAAATATCCCAATCTTTACTGTACAGCGATCTCAAAAACAGACCCTCGAAATTTCGGCACTTTCACTATTGTGAGCGTTCGACATTTTACTTTTCGATACAGTGATATAGACCCTACAATTTTATATATATATATATATATATATATATATATATATATATATATATATATATATATATATATGTATATATATATATATATGAATATATACTATTTGATTGCACAACAGTAGGAAAAGGGCAAAATTCAGCTGTCCAGTGCACAGCAATCTTGTACAAATGGACACCAACAAAGCTAACAAAACTGAAGAAAGCAGCATTCACTTTTATGAGCATTCAATATAACTACCTGAAACCATATATGTATATATATATATATATATATATATATATATATATATATATATATATGTGTGTGTGTGTGTGTGCATATATATATATATGTGTGTGTGTGTGTGTGTGTGTGTGTGTGTGTGTGCGCATATATATATATATATATATATATATATATATATATATATATATATATATATATATATATATATATATATATATATATATATATATATATATATTTATATGAGTCTACTTCAAAATATCGAATACTTACATTATCAAATCCCATTTCATCAACCGTCACTTCATTGACTCTCATTATATCGAACTCCTGGATCTATGAAAAGGAGCCCTGGAAAGACCACCATGGTGAACTTTGCCCTTCCTCCACTGTAGTGTGATCTTGGAGTTGGTATATTTAGTTAGGGGGTGTAGGAGGTGAAGCCCCCCACTTGGAGGGTTTTTTGTTTTTGTGTTTGTTGTTTTGTCCTGGTGGTTGAGTGGTTCCTTTCCTGGGGCTTCCTTTTCATAGTTCCAGGAGTTTGATATGGCAGTCCATGAAGTGAGGTTCAATGAAATGGGATTCAATAAAGTATTCGATAATTTGAAGCAAAGCCATTTTATACAGACAAATATCTATAAATGTTTTTTTTTTTGAAGCAGCCCAGTTACCAGTTTAATAAATGTTAAGCAACTAACAAACTAGCTAACTAACTGACTAAATAAATACAGACTATTAGCAACCAATTCAAATCTATACAGAAGTACAGGGCTCTCTATTTGTCCCTAACAGGACAATCAGTAAAACTTCACTTTATCTGTGCAGGCATGTCCAAAGGGCAGTTTCAGGTGTACTCTCCAGTCCAGCTGGTGAATCTGGACATTTTGAGGCAATGCCACAATTGCCTCATGTACACAGACAACCATCTCCTCCTTCCAACAAACACAAACGTATGCGAGAGATGCAATTTTACAGCCAGACTGGAGGCCAAGCTCTCTCAACCCAAGACTGGAACAGTCAATCATGAGGAGAAGGGAAACAATTGCACCACACTACCAGTCTCACATATACCAATCATATCAGCATCAGTAAATAGCACACATAAATACAAAAAAAACATACTCGGAGGCTCTAAATAGAAATCTGCCTAAGCAGCAGAGACCTCCAAAGCAGACATCCAAACAATCCCCACCCCCTAACAACCACAAATCACATACTTCACAAAGTCAGTGTGCCACGCAATCACAGCCCTTAAGGCTAAACAACACACCCAATACATTAGTAATAGGAGACTCTATTGTCAGGCACACTGACGTCCCTCTCACTAGACTTAACAAAGAGAAGGTTACTCTAAGCTGCCTGTCGGGTGCCAGGATCCACCACATAACACAAGCACTCAGGTCACTCCATAACAGGTACAAATATGACTCTGTCATTGTCCATATTGGTGTGAACGACCTGAGACGTGCCTCCCTTGTCTACATGAAAAGAGACATAGAGGAGCTCTCTGATCATGTAGCCCAGGCTGGTATGACCCTGACCCTGAGTAGCATCTTGCCCTCACCAAGAATGATGCCACAGTATAAAGATAAAATGATCGATTTCAACAATTGGCTTAGGTTTTGGTGTCATTCAAAGGGGATCCAGTGTTTGTCAGCTTGGGATGACATGCTCGACAAGCCATGTTGCTTCGCAAGAGACAGCTTGCACCTGTCGCCCTTGGGCTTTTGAATACTGACCAAGGCTCTTGCCACTCCCATAGTGCCTTTTTTAGGCAAGGCTCAAAAGACAAACCTACCTCCATAAACAACACAAGCAACAAAAAACTGAGGGTAATGCTACTCAATGCCAGGAGTCTCAACCTCAAAATGCACGCACTCGAGGCTCTCCTCAGTAAGGAGGGAATCGATTTATGTGTAGTAACAGAAACCTGGTTCAAGGCTCCAAAGAGCACCCCAGCACTACCAGTCTATAACTCATACCATACCTTTCGGCCCCAGAACCCAGACCGAAATACAAAAGGCGGTGGTGTATCCATTTTCATCAAGGATTCCCACACCTCCAGGCTTGTAGCACAGCACGAGGCCTCGGAGACCATCCATGTGCAACTAACAGTGGGCAAAACTGCCTTTCAGTTTGTAGCCTGCTACAGATCACCCACCCTGTCTCAAGACCCCACTCAGCATTCCTGAGAACACAGGAAAATATGAAGATCCTACCCAACACCATGATATTGGGTGATTTCAGCTACCCAAACATAGACTGGGAAAACTACTCAAGTACAGACTACTTTGCCCAACGCTTTCTAGAGTTTATAAACTCAAACACCCTGGAACAACTGGTTACCACTCCCACGAGAGGTGACAACATACTGGACTTGATCATCACCAATATGGGTGGCCAGTGTTCCACACCAGAGGTAAACCTGTCGCTGGTAAGATCAGATCATAAACTAATCACACTAGACATCCACATCCTAACCCCACCCCCAGTCAAGGAAACAACTGTAAAAAACTTTTCAAAAGCAAACTTCACACTTCTCAAGACCGAGGTAGAAAGTTTCAAAGCCCCACTGCTAAAGGATAATGCTGCCCAAACACAGAATCCTTCACAAATGCATTCTATGTGCACCTACAGGAATGCATGGATTGAGCCATCCCAAGTAAAACAAAGACTCACTCCTCCAAAATGAGGAAACCAGTCTGGTGGACCCCGGCCATAAATAAGCTCTACAACAGAAGGAGAAAACTACTACATGATAGAGCAAAATCCCAAAAAGGGAAGGCATCCCTAATCAGTACCAGCAAGAAACTACGATCCCTCATAAAATCATCCAAGGCCAACTTCAAAAGAAAAATTGCCAAAGACGCTAAAGATAATCACAAAGTCTTCTTTAGCTATGTCCAGAATCTAAGTGGCAGCTCTCAGATCTGCTCTGAGCTAGTGCAAAACGACAAAAAATACACTGAACCAACAGACATTGCCAACATCCTGGCTGACAGGTTCAGTGCAAACTTTACCCCCCCACCCCACCCCCTAAAGGGCCCGTGTCCATTCCAGAAGATTGTAGAGCCCCAGACATCACAGACACTCAGGTGAAAACAGCCCTTTCCAAAGCCAAGAACACAGCATCAATGGGACCAGATGGCAACCCAGGCTGCGTCCTACACTAGCTCTAAAATGAACTAACCCCTCACCTAAACTCACTGTTCAAGCTCAGCCTCACCACAGGCTTTGTACCCAAAGAATGGCATACAGCAACAGTTATCCCGCTCCACAAAGGTGGTGCAACAACGGATCCCAGGAACTAATGCCCTATAAGCCTGACTAGCTTGGTCTGCAAAGCCATGGAGCACATCATCATGGAACTCATTAACAAAGACATTAGGAACCTCCAGACACTGGACCCTACCCAATTTGGCTTTGTTAAAGGTAGATCATGCCTCCTAAACCTGGTTGATTTCTTTGAAACAGTTACCAAGGCCATAGATGAGGGAAAGCTAGTCCACACAGCCTACCTGGACCTCGCAAAGGCTTTCGACACCATTCACCACTCTGGCATTATAGAAAAGCTCACCAGCTTGAACATTAACCCCTATGTCACGAGATGGGTTGCAAACTGGCTCATGGATAGAACTCACATGGTCAGAGTTGCGGGTGCTATGTCCGACTCTAAACCGGTTACAAGTGGAGTCCTTCAGGGTTCAGTCCTGGGACCCCTCCTGTTTGGTATATACTTCTCTGAGGTACAGGCAAGCATGGGAGGACTATGGCTGACCAGGTTTGCAGATGATTGCAAACTGGGGGCCATAATCGACTCCCTGGCTGGCACAGACATTCTCCAGAAGGGTCTCACAGAGACGAATACCTGGTGTTAGAATCATGGCCTTAAGCTAAATGCCAAAAAGTGCATAGTCATCCCCTTTGGGAAAAATAAAGTGCCCACAAACTAACACATAGGAGGTAATCCACTAAGTACGGAAGATGTAATTAGGGACTTGGGGACCCAAGTAGATAGCAACCTCACCTTTGATAACCACATTGCCAAAGTGGTTAGAAAATCCTTCTATGTAGCCCACCTAATCACAAAAGGGCTCACATCTAGATCAAGAGAGGTTATTGTGCCCCTCTACTCATTGCTCATCAGGCCCATAATCGAGTACAATGCCCCATTTGGGATGTATCTTACTCGACACCTGTAATAGCTGGCAAGACCACAAAAGTACCTCACCAAGAGGATCATGGGCCTCAAACAAATGCCCTATGCAGCCCGGCTAAAGAAACTCCATCTTTACTCGGTTGCTTACCGCCTCCTCAGAGGAGACCTCTGCCTTACGTACAAGGCCATGTCAAACCCTGAATTAATGGACATGCTCCACCTAAGGAAAACCAAATCTCTTAGAGCCACACGCTCTAGGGATTTAAACCTCAGCACAACAATAAATAGGACATGCTGGAGGGATAGATTCCTGTCCCAGAGACTTCCCTCACTCTGGAATAGAATCCCAATCTATGTTTGGCAAAGCCCCTTACTGACTCTCTTCAAGAGAAATCTTGACGAGTGGATGGGAAATCGTAAATATACACCTGGGATCACATCAGTGGCTCTGCTGGACAGAGGCCCAGGAAACTAATCTAAAAGGGAGACGAAAGCCAACACATTCTGGCTAGGCTTATAAATGCCCTTGGGCAGATAGCCTAGTACCTACCTATGAACCTATGTATCAATCACTTTGTGACCTGTTCCCTAATGCAAATATGTGGATATAGGATCATGCAGTCAGCCAGGGACTTATAAGTCAGTATGCAGTAGGGTAAAGAAATCTTGCAAGCCTTCTGGATAGAACATCCAATATAATTGCGGTAAGTCCTTCAGTAATCAGTAGACTTACGGATTAATTATACATCTGAAATAATACAGATAAAGGCAAGTAGACATCTGGATGGTCAGGCAATGTATTTTTCTGGTGTGAATAAAGTATAACTAAGTATTAACTCCCTTAAAGAATACATGCTACTTTATTACTGCCAAGTTAATCATTATACTGCCCTTAAAAATGTTTTCATTCTCTATTAAACACACAGCCAAACTTTTTAGGGAGTAATAGTTTAAAAGTGCATTACACTAGCTCTGTGGCAGAAAGAGACGGACACATGACTGTCACCCAGGAGGCTGAGATCTCATTAGGTGACTCAGTCTCAAAGGAATCAGCTGGGGGACTGTCTAAATAGAAGCAACAATTTTATTGGCTCATCTATCCTGGAGAGAGTGTCAGAATTCCTGGAAGGGATAAAAACTCATGATGAAAGTTAGGTGCTCCAACAGAGTAATGTAAAATAAAACAAAACCTGGAAACATTTAGAGGTGATTTTATATATATATATATATATATATATATAGATATATATATATATATATATATATATATATATATATATCCACTCAAAATATACATTCTTTTATATTTGACTTCCCTGTTCACCACTACAAATAAAGTACAAAACTTAATGTAGTTTATTTAATTTGATTCCATTTTACTTCACATTTGTTAAATAAATTGGTACACTGGTCCAAAGACCCTTTTCAACCATGATTTGGGCCAAATTGACAAAAACTTACATTACAATGATTACAAACACATCTAGAGAATAAAGTAATTCAGCTGTTTAAAATTAGTTGCAGTAACACTATTTAATATCGAGACAATGTTGTAGCAATAACAAAATACAACAGTTCAAGATAGAAATTAATTACAACAGTAACATTCATCTTGCATTATGGCCATGGAGTTCATCCATATTAAGAGGAGAATATATAGACAGAAAACATAACTTAATATCTGGTTTATGTTTTAGTAAGTTAAAAAAGAAAGAAAGAGACTTTCTTTAAATACACGTATGTTAACTGTAAGAGGATTACAGCTACGCTGGTGTGGAATTGTTCCAGTCATAAGATGATGTGACATAAGAAAGGGAAGTGAAGTAGGGAATTTAGAGGTGGGCTGAAAGTTACAGAGGGAGAGCAGGGAAGGTCAGTGGGAGGGGACACAGTCAAATAATAATGCCTCTTTGTTAACCAGGTAGGTCCACTGGATAGATAGTATCTTTTCACGGGTGACCCAGGAGAAAAAGCTGGTTAAGTGACTTCCTGAAGGTCACATAGTAGGCAAAGGAGGGCTGTAGGACTCAAACCCTATATTATAAAAACTATATCTCACAGCTTAAACCCTCTGCATCAACTTTTAGACAGCTAAACAGGGAGTATAGTTTTTGGAAGCCTGGACTATCATAGCATCTGCATTGGGAAGATTATTTCAAATGGCACATCAGCTTATGCCTCACTGCCTCCTATAGTTCCACAGCTCTATTGAACTATATGACCAACTACTTAACAGTTACCCTATGCTGCTAAAAAAATGTTTTTATTGCTGTTTAATGAACTATACTGATGCATTCTATCATTGTTAACCTTTTCTTATCATATTTACTTTGTATTCCTATGAGATACCACTTTGTATTCCTATGAGATAATCTGTAATGTATATGTGCAATGTGTACTATGTATTTGTATTTTTCTGGAACTTTTCTCCCCAGGACTCCATTGAAAATGGGCTCCTTGTGGCCCAGTGGACTATACTGGAAAACAAACTGCAAATAAAATAAATAAATATTTTTTGCTAAATCTTGTTATGAAGAGGCTTGTTTGATGTTGCTTGGTATTGGGTTGCACAGTGCTGGTGTTATGTACTGCAGTAGAGAAAGTGAATGAGGGCATGTGTAACAAGAGCTTATCAGTGAATAGTGACATGTGTAAGATGAGATCATCAGTGAATGGTGACGTGTAAGAGGAGATCATCAGTGAATGGTGACATGTGTAAGATTAGCTCATCGGGGAATGGTGATGAGTGTAAGAGGAGCTCATCAGTGAATGGTGACATGTGTACGGGGAGCTCATCAGTGAATGGTGATGAGTGTAAGAAAAGCTCATCAGTGAATGGTGATGAGTGTAAGAAGAGCTCATCAGTGAATGGTTATGAGTGTAAGAGGAGCTCATCAGTGAATGGTTATGAGTGTAAGAGGAGCTTATCAGTGAATGATGATGAGTGTAAGAGGAGGTCATCAATGAATAGTGACATCTATAAGAGGACATCATCAGTGAATGGTCTCATGTGTAAGAGGAGGTCATCAGTGAAAGGTGATGTGTGTAAGAGGAGCTCATCAAGGAATGGTGATGTGTATAAGAGGAACTCATCCATGAATGGTGACGTTTAAGAGGAGATCATCAGTGAATGGTGACATGTGTAAAGGAACTCATCAGTGAATGATGACTTGTGTAAGAGGAACTCATCAATGAATGGTGACATATGTACGAGGAGCACATCAGTGAATGGTGATGAGTGTAAGAGGAAGCGAGAGACTTGAACCTCAGCACTGAAATAAATAGGACATGCTGGAGGGACAGATTCATAACCCAGAGGCTCCCTTCACTCTGGAATAAAATCCCAGTCCAGGTTAGGCAGAGTCCCTCATTGACTCTCTTCAAGAGGAATCTTGATGAGTGGATGGGAGATCGTAGGTTTACCCCGGGTATCACTTCTGTTTCACTGTTAGACAGAGGCACAGTATACTAACCTCGAAAAAGGGCATAGCAAAATAAATTTAAAATGGGTGGCGAAAGCCAAACACATTCTGGCTAGGCTTATAAATGCCCTAGGGCAGATAGCCTAGTATGAACCTATGAACCTATGAACCTATGATAACTTATGTAAGTGGTGCTCATTAGTGAATGGTGATGTGTGTATGAGGAGGTCATCAGTGAAAGGTGATGTGTGTAAGAAGAACTATTCAGTGAATGGTGATGTGTATACGAAGAGCTCATCAGTGACTTGTGACGTGTGTAAAGGAACTCATCAGTGAATGATGACTTGTGTAAGAGGAAATCATCAATGAATGGTGACATATGTACGAGGAGCACATCAGTGAATGGTGATGAGTGTAAGAGGAACTCATCAATGAATGGTGGCATGTGTAGGAGGAGCAGATCAGTGAATGGTAATGAGTGTAAGAGGCGGTCATCGGTGAATAGTGGCATCTATAAGAGGACATCATCAGTGAATGGTCTCATGTGTAAGAGGTGGTCATCAGTGAAAGTGATGTGTGTGTGTAAGAGGAGATCATCAGTGAATGGTGACATGTGTAAGAGGAGGTCATCAATGACTTGTGACATGTAAGAAGAGCTCATCAGTGAATGGTGACTTGCGTAAGTTGTATTAATCAGTGAATGGTGATGTGTGTAAGAGGAGCCCATCAGTGAATGATAACATGTGTAACAGAAGCTCATCAGTGAATACTGACTTGTATTAGAAGAGATCACCAGTGAATAGTGGCATGTGTAAGAGGAGTTCATCAGTAAATACTGAAGTATGTAAAAGCATCTCATTAGTGAATGGCGGTGTGTGTAAGAGGAACTCACCAGTGAATGGGTGATGTATGTAAGAGAAACTCATCAGCGAATGGTGATGTGTATTTGAGGAGCTCATCAGTAAATGATAATATGTGTACGAGGACCTCATCAGTGAATAGTGATGTGTGTAAGAGGAGCACATCAGTGAATGGTAATGAGTGTAAGAGGAGGTCATCAGTGAATAGTGGCGTCTATAAGAGGACATCATCAGTGAATGGTCTCATGTGTAAGAGGAGATCATCAGTGAATGGTGATGTGTATAAGAGGGCCTCATCAATGAATGGTGACATATGTAAAAGGAGATCATCATGGAATGGTGATGTGTGTAAGAGGAGATCATCAGTGAATGGTGATGAGTGTAAGAGGAACTCATCAGTGAATGGTGACGTGTAGGAGGAGCAGATCAGTGAATGGTAATGAGTGTAAGAGGAGGTCATCGGTGAATAGTGGCATCTATAAGAGGACATCATCAGTGAATGGTCTCATGTGTAAGAGGAGATCATCAGTGAATGGTGATGTGTATAAGAGGGCCTCATCAATGAATGGTGACATATGTAAAAGGAGATCATCATGGAATGGTGATGTGTGTAAGAGGAGATCATCAGTGAATGGTGATGAGTGTAAGAGGAACTCATCAGTGAATGGTGACATGTGTAGGAGGAGCAGATCAGTGAATGGTGATGAGTGTAAGAGGAGGTCATCGGTGAATAGTGGCATCTATAAGAGGACATCATCAGTGAATGGTCTCATGTGTAAGAGGAGGTCATCAGTGAAAGGTGATGTGTGTGTAAGAGAAGATCCTCAGTGAATGGTGACTTGTGTGAGTGGTGTTTATCAGTGAATGGTGATGTATGTAAGAGGAACTCATCAACGAATGGTGATGTGTATATGAGGAGCTCATCAGGGAATGATAACATGTGTAAGGGCAGCTCATCAGTGAATAGTGACGTGTAAGAAGGGATCACCACTGAATAATGGCATGTGTAAGAGGAGTTCATCAGTGAATGATAACATATGTAAGGGCAGCTCATCAGTGAATAGTGACTTGTGTAAGAAGAGATCACCACTGAATAATGGCATGTGTAAGAGGAGTTCATCAGTGAATGATAACATGTGTAAGGGCAGCTCATCAGTGAATAGTGACTTGTGTAAGAAGAGATCACCACTGAATAATGGCATGTGTAAGAGGAGTTCATCAGTGAATGATAACATGTGTAAGGGCAGCTCATCAGTGAATAGTGACTTGTGTAAGAAGAGATCACCACTGAAAAATGGCATGTGTAAGAGGAGTTCATCAGTGAATGATAACATGTGTAAGGGCAGCTCATCAGTGAATAGTGACTTGTGTAAGAAGAGATCACCACTGAATAATGGCATGTATAAGAGGAGTTCATCAGTGAATGATAACATGTGTAAGGGCTGCTCATCAGTGAATAGTGACTTGTGTAAGAAGAGATCACCACTGAAAAATGGCATGTGTAAGAGGAGTTCATCAGTGAATGATAACATGTGTAAGGGCAGCTCATCAGTGAATAGTGACTTGTGTAAGAAGAGATCACCACTGAATAATGGCATGTGTAAGAGGAGTTCATCAGTGAATGATAACATGTGTAAGGGCAGCTAATCAGTGAATAGTGACTTGTGTAAGAAGAGATCACCACTGAATAATGGCATGTGTAAGAGGAGTTCATCAGTGAATGATAACATGTGTAAGGGCAGCTCATCAG
Source organism: Protopterus annectens (assembly GCF_019279795.1). NCBI lineage: Eukaryota > Metazoa > Chordata > Ceratodontiformes > Protopteridae > Protopterus > Protopterus annectens. The sequence continues at coordinate 42,232,018 of NC_056735.1, forward strand.
TGAATAGTGACTTGTGTAAGAAGAGATCACTACTGAATAATGGCATGTGTAAGAGGAGTTCATCAGTGAATAGTGAAGTGTGTAAAAGCATCTCATCAGTGAATGGTGACATATGTAAAAAGACCTCATCAGTAAATGGTGATTTATGTAAATGATGATCATCAGGGAATGATGACGTGTGTAAGAGCAGCTCATCAGTGAATATTGACATATGTTAAAAGAGATCATCAGTAAAAGGTGATGTGTATAGGAAAGTAGCAGTGAATAGTGACAAGTAAGAAGAGGTTATCAGTGAATGATTTGTGTAAGTGGTGCATATCAGTGATTTGGTGATGTGTGTAAGAGGAGATCTTCAGTGAATGTGATATGTGTACAAGGAACTCATCAGTAAATGGTGTCATGTGTAGCAGAACCTCATCAATGAATGGCGTCAGGTGTAGGAGGAGCTCATCAGTGAATGGTGATGTGTATGAGGACCTCATCAGTGAATGGTGACTTGAATAAGAGGAGCTCATCAGTGACTGGTGCCGTGTGTAAGAAGAACTCATTAGCGAATGGTGACGTGTGTACGAGGAGCTCATCAGCGAATGGTGACGTGTACGAGGAGCTCATCAGTGAATGGTGATGTGTGTAAGAGGAGCTCATCAGTGAATGGTGATGTGTGTAAGAGGAACTCATCAGTGAATGGTGATGTGTGTATGAGGAGCTCATCAGTGAATGGTGATGTGTGTAAGAGGAACTCATCAGCGAATGGTGACGTGTACGAGCAGCTCATCAGTGAATGGTGATGTGTGTAAGAGGAGCTCATCAGTGAATGGTGACTTGTATAAGAGGAGCTCGTCAGTGACTGGTGCCATGTGTAAGAAGAACTCATCAGTGAATGGTGACATGTGTATGAGGTGCTCATCAGTGAATGGTGACGTGTACGAGGAGCTCATCAACGAATGGTGACGTGTACGAGGAGCTCATCAGTGAATGGTGATGTGTGTAAGAGGAGCTCATCAGTGAATGGTGACTTGTATAAGAGGAGCTCGTCAGTGACTGATGCCGTGTGTAAGAAGAACTCATCAGCGAATGGTGACATGTGTAAGAGGAGCTCATCAGTGAATGGTGATGTGTGTAAGAGGAACTCATCAGTGAATGGTGATGTGTGTAAGAAGAACTCATCAGTGAATGGTGACATGTGTACGAGGAGCTCATCAGTGAATGGTGATGAGTGTAAGAGGAGCTCATCAGTGAATGGTGATGTGTGTAAGAAGAGATCATCAGTGAATGGTGACTTGTATAAGAGGAGCTCATCAGTGACTGATGCCGTGTGTAAGAAGAACTCATCAGTGAATGGTGACATGTGTACAAGGAGCTCATCAACGAATGGTGACATGTGTACGAGGAGCTCATCAGTGAATGGTGATGTGTGTAAGAGGAGCTCATCAGTGAATGGTGACTTGTATAAGAGGAACTCGTCAGTGACTGGTGCAGTGTGTAAGAAGAACTCATCAGCGAATGGTGACATGTGTAAGAGGAGCTCATCACTGAATGGTGATGTGTGTACGAGGAGCGCATCAGTGAATGGTGATGTGTGTAAGATGAGCTCATCAGAGTTTCATAATGAAGTGTTTTTATAGGCATGCATTATTATGTTTGTTCCATGGCACATAAGGATAAATACTTGACTGTCACTCAACATACCTTGTTTTGATTAGTTAACCTGGACCCCAGACACTCAACCACTGGGAGGAGGCAAGGAATAGGAGGAAACAGCAATTTTGCTGAGAGGGATAGAATTCCTGATAAGGGTTACAGTCCACGTTGAGACCACAATTTCCAGTCATGACACAGATAGTGGGAGCATGCCCACAACATATCGCCCATAGGTTCTTTCACTGACATAATTACAAGACAGTGGGAGGAATACAGCTAGTAAGGCAAAATAATACAAAAATCAGAACCAAACAAAGTTGCCAGATCATTTCTCACCTCAGCCTTCTATGAGTGAGTCAGAAAGGTAATGAAGGAGACCTGATTGTCGGGGGGGGGGGGTATTTTAAATATTTTATTGTAGGTTTATAGGTTCTTAGAAAAATACTAGGCTATCAATCTGCAGACTATTACAAGCTTAGCCAATAACTAGGGGACTGGAATGAATCTCTGTACTTTGTATTTGGTGAGGTAAAGACCCTAACTATTACACCAAACCCCATTCACTCTAAGAAAATGTTTTTTTTTTGTTGTTGTTTTTTTGCTGTAATGTAGGTGTGAACCAGGGAATCTTATCCTTTAATCTAATCCCCACCAAAATGAACTATTTAAACTCATTAATAAATGCTAGGCTATCACTCTACAGAGTATTACAAACCGAACCAACAATTAGAGATCAGAATCAAACCCTCTGCTTTGCATCTATGAGCTAAAGACCTTAACAATTATGCCAAAGCCTTCCCCCATCACAGCTCTCACAACACTAACACTTCCTTTGAAGGATTTTACTATTTATGCCTTGTCCAGTGCATTTACTCCATAAACTCTTTAAACAGCATAGAAAACAAAATCAGCCTAAGATGCCGAGCTGCACATGAACATAAGAATGCATATGAACGGTAAGCACACTTCATGGCTGTGGCAAGACAATCAAGCCATCATTAATTCTATACACTCAAATAACAAAATAAAATAACTAAATAAGTAAGCAAATAGTTACCCAAAAGAAGTACATGTATCATCTATTTCACGCACACTCTGGAATTGTTAAGTAAAATTGCACATTATGCATCCCTAATAAAAGCTAGCTGAAATCACTGTGAAAAGAAGGAAGGTTTCTAAATAATTGACGAGTAAAGAATAAAATGGTGTTATTAACTTCCAAAACTATAAAAATGGAAATATAGCACCTGCAAATGCTCAAGTCACATAGTCCAGCATTTAATGAGTATTTAACTTTGTGAAAATATTTATGTGTACTATTACCCTGAAATGCATGTTTCTCCTATGGTTTGTATAAACCTTAAGAATAAACATTGACTAGAATTTCATTTTATTTCACTTTAGCCATATAAGTGTAGTAAGACCAGCATCGTCTTTATCAAAGCATAGTATTTTATTTACATGTTTTGTTTCAGTGAAAGTGTTATATCTTGATAGCAAATATGCTTTAAGAATTTATCTTTAAAGGCTACATTGTATGGCTGTATAATAGGTTTCCAGTTGATGTGTACAAAGTACTTAACATAGTCATGTTTGTTTCTACTTCTGGGATATATGGGGCCAGTTTATTTCAGCTTCCCCACATTGAATCTACAATTTGCTTCTGACTGCTACTTCTAGCTTTCTTTTTCTTTCTTTCTTTCTTTCTTTCTTTCTTTCTTTCTTTCTTTCTTTCTTTCTTTCTTTCTTTATTTTGACTGATTGTTTCCTCACACTGAAAATATGGTATGTTACTCATAGAATGCCTAACATGTAGCACATACTTTCAAAATACTGTTACTTTAAACTGTTGAATGTTACTTTGCATTCTCTGTGCTCATAGTAACAAATACCTTCATATTGACATACCTCTCAACCTGTCAGTGCAAGAAATCTGAACAAAGCCAGAAAGAATGGAGAGACAAAGGCCAAAAACTAGGGACCGAATAACTTAGAAAGTTGCTAGAGTAACGTTTTTGCATAACTGTGGATTTTCTGAAGGATATAAAGTCTGTCATTTATTTAATATTATTTAGTGACTTCAAACCTCAATGAGTTGCCAGAAAACCACAAATTTTATGAGGAGCAAACCAAAAATATAAGGCAGAAATATGGGCATTCTGAGAAAATCTGTGCGGTTGGGTGGTATGCATAGTGACCAGGGACACATTTTTATAACTGAAAAAGAAAATAGAAGAGGTGAATGCTTCTCCATGGCTAAGAAGCAGATGTTTGAATTTAAAGCTATGAAACACTGTCTGAGGTTTCTGATGTGTTTATGTGTATAAGGGCAGCCCAAGAATTCTAGAAAATGTAATGTTATCAGTTTATTGCATTCATTAACTGGTTGCATTTTAATTTTAATATCATGCTAAAAATGTCTACCCTGAGTAAATACAAAAGCAAAATTTGTGATGAAGCTTCCGCTCTGGGCTCTGACAGTGGTGTTGGAGAAAACTATTTTTCTCTAGAAGAATGATTTGTTAATTATATTAAATGGTTTAAAAATAGGATAAATATGCATTCACAGAAATAGTGCAGTCAATAGAACATCAATACAAGCAGAGATCCATAAATGCACTGTAGATAACCGTAATTGGTATTTCACCGTGGATGAGTTTCTGAATCGCACATTAAATACATTATCAAACAAGAATTCATTGAATGCTGTTTTATCACAAGTGTTAGTCCATCAAAAAATGATTGAATCACATGACCACATCATGATTTTACATTTTTCAGCAGGGGCAAGCTCCCATTCCTTTGCTAGAGGATGCCTCCACACCTCCAATTTGCATATACTAATTTCAAGGATGTTTATCCTTATTTTTTTAATTTCTCCATATCTTTTGTGCTTCTAATACCATGGCTGGAACGGACTCCATTCCTAAGTCAAAGTACGATTAAAGTTCATGAAATTAGTATTGTTTCACTCTTTGATATCAGCCAAAAGTGCTCTTTGCAGCACCCGCAATGTGCCCAGTAATGACTCCTTCCACAATTCTTATAGCGTTACATGTATTGGTAGCATATTTAAATAGGATTGTAGACTCTTTTTTTATAAGACCCATTGCACCTACTACTATTGGAACTATCTGGGTATCCTTCTTAAACATATCCTTCTTACACATTGCTCTTGTCTCTGCTTACAAATCCTGTTATTTCATGTCTTTGTGTCTCCCTGTATGCAGGACACTGTAATCACTGGGTGTACCAGTTTCAATGATCAGTGCTACATTTGTCTTCTTTTCCTGGACTACTACATCTGGTTTTCTAGCCTCTATCTTTTGAACTGTTGGTAATGGGTGATCCCTGTGACATAAACTTCATCATTTTCTATGATGCTTTGTCGTTCGTGTTTCCAGTGTTTTTCAGCCACTTCAGTACCATAATGTTTGCACAATTCCCAGTGCAACAGTCTCACCACATTATTATGCCTTCTGGTCTTTCTGCCATTAGTATGTTGCAACCAGCAACAAGGTGTGCAAATGTTTCCAATTCTGTTTTACAAAACCTACATTTGTCTGTTTCTCCCACATGTTCAATGGACTTTGTAAACCAACGTGTACGTAGCCCATTATCTTGGGCAGCCAATATTAACCTTTCATCTCTTGGTTTAAATTCACCTCTCCTTAACCTTTCCTGCATTCGTTTCTGATCAACATGAGATACTTCCAGAAGTTTTCTATGCTTGCAACTATATTTGCTTTTTGCACATTTCTTGCCTTCTAATCTGGTCCTTCACCTTACATTCTTTCTTTTGTTTATTGACATATTCAGTTGCCGCCTGATTTTTATCTACTTGTGGTTTGATTTCCATTCCTGCTTGACCCCATTATGCTTCTGCTAGCCTAAACAGGGAAGTCATCTTAGATTTATTCTCCTCATGTTTCAAAACTTTCACTACATTTGGGTTTTGTGAGGTCAGCAGATATGTGTGGAGTCCCACGACTGCAGATCTATACATGTAATCAATTTCAAGGAGGCCCATCCCTCCTTCAGAATGGGGAATATATAATCTTGGTATGCACTGCTTTTTATAAATCATTTATTGAGCATGAAGTATCCTTCTTGTTTTCCTATCTAATCTATCCAGCATATTTTGGGGCCAGTCAATCACTCCAAAACTGTAAGTTAGGACAGGAAGAGAAAATTGGTTTATAGCTTGTATTTTGTTCCTAGATGTCAAAGCTATTTTCAGGATTAATTTAAGTCTTCTGAAGTACTCCTTACTAAGTTTTATTCACATTTGTTCATGTTTTATTGTTGATCCTGCATCAATTCCCAAATATTTATACACTCCCTCTCGCTCAAGTTCTTTTATATCACATTCCTGTCCCAAATAAGAAGTTATGTTCTTACCATAACGTTCCATGTGAATTGTTCATCTCGCCTTTGTTCTTACACACGGGTTCGGAGCCGATCCTCGGCTCCGAGTCGGCCGCATCACTAGCTCCGCATCTTCGAGAAAGCTTGAGGCACAGTAATATCCCATGATCCTCAGGTGCTAACTCTCAGATCTAGTTTGCTATACCAGAAGAATCCCTTTTAGAACTGTGTCTAGAACACTTATAAACAGATACTACATAGTGTCTGGAACCCTACTGTCAAATAGAGGAGAAAAGATGCCATTACTAATGTACAATAATATGCTAACCATATCTAGAAAAGGCTGAAAAGGAATTCAGTTGAAACCGTTCTCCCAGACCGCAGGACGGGGGATGGAGGGGGGGAATGTAAGAACAAAGGCGAGATGAACAATTCACATGGAATGTTATGGTAAGAACATAACTTCTTAATGTGAAATTGTTCAATCTCGCCATTTGTTCTTACACACGGGTAGCGTCCCTAGCTCCTTTTTCCTGGGTGGCTCAAGGGAGAACATTCCTGAGTACAGTGGAACCAAATGTTGCCCTTTCCCTGGAGCTTTTGTCTAGTTTATAGTGGGTGATAAAAGTATGTGGTTTTGCCCAAGTTGCCGCTGCACAAATGGTATCTAAAGGCAAACGAGCGGTATGGGCTGAAGAGGCAGCGATCGCCCTTGTGGAATGAGCTCTGGGTTTGAAAGGGAGTTGCTGTTTCAATTCACCATATACAAAATGTATGCAATCTGAGAGCCATTTGGATAAGGTAACCTTCGTTACTGCCTGTCCTTTCCTTTGGTCAACATATGAGACAAATAGTTGATCTGACTTTCTGTACTTTTTTGTCCTATGTAAGTAAAATCTTAGTTGCCTGTGAACGTCCAATTTGTGCAATGTGTATTCTAACTTATTGGAATGATTTTTAAAGAAGGTAGGTAGTTCGATAGATTGATTGATGTTCTGAATCGAACAAACCTTCGGAAGGAAGGACGGATTGGTGCGCAAGGTTACTCTATCTGGATGAAAAATCATGTATGGGGGTCGGATAGATAGAGCCTGTAGCTCTGAAACTCTCCTGGCGGAAGTGATGGCAACCAGAAAAAGTGTTTTCCAGGAAAGGAATTTTAACGGAGTTGTGGCTGCTGGTTCAAAAGGGGGCAACATGAGTTGTGACAGCATGAGATTAAGATTCCAAGGTGCTATTGGATTACTTAAGGGGGGGGACGGAGGTGAAAGGTACCTTTCATGAAGGCTTTACAAAGTCTGTGGGACATAAGAGAACCATCTTCATGGCCAATATGAAAATTGGATATAGCCGCCAGTTGAACCCTTATAGTGGATGTTGATGCTCCTTCTTGAAAAAGTGTGGTGAGAAAATCTAGTATCTTGTGTACTGGAGCCCCGAATGGATCTATACCTTGTTTGGAGGCCCAGTGCGCAAAACGGTTCCATTTGCTGTTGTACAATTTCCTTGTAGATGGTTTGTGAGAAGATACAATAATTTGTTGTACTGCAGGGGATAATAACTCCGACCTGGCTAAGATGGGAAGCGGTGCAGCCAAGCTGTCAGTTTGAGGGACTTGAGAATGGTGTGAGGAACTGCCGACGAATGCGTCAACAGGTCTGGCTCTGGGTCCAGCATCCATGGTTCCTCCACTTGATGAGATTGAAGGAAGGGAAACCAGATTTGTCGAGGCCAGAATGGGGCTATTAGTATTATGGTCCTGTCTAGACGTTTGGCTTTCTGCAAAAACCTGGGAATTAGTGGAACAGGAGGAAAAGCATAAAGGAGACCCGGGGGCCAATCGTATACCAGTGCGTCCCTGGGGACACCCCTGGAGGGTAACAGGGCAAAGTAGCTTCTGCATTTAGCATTCAATGGCGATGCAAACAGGTCGCAGCAAGGCTGGCCCCATCTGCAGAAGATCTCTTCCGCCACTTAAGGTTTGAGGGACCACTCGTGAGGGAACAGGATGGCTCTGCTCAACCTGTCCGTGATTATGTTGGAAGTCCCCGGGATGTGCGTTGCTATCAGAAAGCGTCCAGTGGACTTTGCCCATTGCCAAATTCTGAGGGCCTCTCTGCATAACGGGTAAGATCTGGTTACCCCTTGCTTGTTTATGTACCAGACCACTGACATGTTGTCTGTCTGAACTGTCACTGTTCCCTGAGGTAAGGACTTGTGAAAGTGTTGCAACGCTAGAAACACTGCCCTCAGCTCTAGAACATTGATGTGCAGATTGTACTCCAAGTTGGACCATTGACCTTGGACTGTTTGTCCCTGAAAGAATCCCCCCCACCCTATCAGGGAAGCGTCCGTGGTTAGAGTTGCTACCGGACTGGGTAATACAAATGGTCGTCCTAGTGTTAGCTCTTGACTGTGTATCCACCACAAGAGATCCTTCTTGCAAGAATTCGTGATCAAGATTTCGTGAGACAGTGGAAGTTGTCGATACGACCACTGGGTGAATAGCATCCATTGAAGAATCCTCATGTGCATCCTGCCTAAAGGAACTACAATAAGGGAGGCTGCCATCAAGCCTAGCACTCTTAATATTTGTCATGCAGGGACTCTCTTGCTGTGTAGAAGGAGCGAAATTTGCTGCCTGAGGTCTGATACTCTTGGTGGGGGGAGAGTAACTTGAGCCAGGGAGGTGTCTAGCTGTGCTCCTATAAATAAGATACGCTTTGACGGTGATAAGACAGATTTTCCAAAATTCACCGTTATGCCTAGTGAAGAGCAAAGACTGATGGTGTAATCCCTGGCTTGTAGAAGACGATACTCGGTGGTGGTGGATAGGAGCCAGTCGTCTAGATAAGGAAACACCCGAAATCCCCTTTGTCTCAAGTGAGACGCTACTACTGCCATGCATTTGGTGAACACCCTGGGGGCTGAGGAGAGACCAAAGGGCAGAGCGCGAAACTGGAAATGACTGGCTCCCAGCCGGAAGCGCAGGTGATCTCTGGACGCCCTGGCCATCTTGATATGATAGTATGCATCTTTGAGATCTATAGAGCACATCTAGTCATCCTTCTGCAGAAAAGGAAAGATTGACTGTAGCGTGACCATCCGGAACTTTTCCTTTTTCACAAAGGCATTTAACTTGCTGAGGTCTAAAATTGGCCTCCAGTCCCCTGTTTTCTTTGGAACTAAAAAGAACCTTGAGTAAGTTCTGGATCCTATTTGGTCCACTGGGACTGGTTGGATGACTCTGTTTTCGAGCAACCTTCCTATCTCTATGGTAGTCTGGTCTCGCAGACTGGGTGGAACGTCTGGGAGTTTTTTGGAGTTGGGTGGCATTTTGATGAAGGGAATGTTGTAGCCTCTGGTAACTATGCTTTTTACCCAGGAATCTGATGTAAGATTTAGCCAGGCCTCTGGGTATAAAGTCAAGCGACCCCTGACTGCCTCCAGAGTAGGACAGCTGGGCCTGCACTCAGGAGTGCTGGAAGGGCTTTCCAGAGAAAGTCTCTCTGTCACCCTGATTTTGCGGACCCCCTCTGCCGGCTGGGCGGCGTCTTTCATTTCTTCCCCCTCCTCTGCCTCTGGAGGGGGCATCACTTTGGGTGTGCTGAAAAGATCCCTGAGTCTTTCGGAACCACATTTTTCCTCCTCGTTGCCCTTTAGGGTAGGGTCTAGATGGAACGGAAAAACGAACCCCTACGGCAGACAGGGTATTCCCTTCTTATTCACACCTCATGAGAGTCTCCTTTACTTTGGGCCCAAACAAGGAGGCACCATCAAAGGGAGCATTGGCAAAGGAAGACTTAAAGGCTTCCGCAAAGGAGCATAAGCACAACCAGGATTGCCTTCTCAGGGCGATCGCTGAAGCTGCCGCTCTACTCCACCCTTCGGCTGCGTATGAAATCAGCCTCATAGATGAGTTGACTATGGAATTTAGGGTGTTAAGTTGCGCTGTCACTTTCTCGGCGACAGCCGCATCTGTATGTCCCTGGAGAGTATCTCCCAGTTCCTTAATGAGATCTCTCTGTAAACGCATGAAATATGTAAGGTAGTTCAGCGATCGAATGGAAAAAGTCGCCAAACTAAATATGCGCTTCCCATATCTGTCCATTGTCCTAGAATCCTTATTAGGAGGATGGACAGAGGAAGATGATTCAGACATCTCTTTCTTAGTGGCCGCCGCCACCACCATAGTATCTACGGGAACCCCTTTTGTAAGATAAGATTTGTCCTGGGGGGCCGTCTTTTATTTATTCGGTTTACGAGGGACTGGTTCCACTGTATCAGGTGTTTCCCAAGCCCTCCGGGCTATTAGATCCATGAGATCGTCAAAGGGCGGAGACACCCAGGAGGTAGAAGGTTGAGTCCCAAATGCCTTCAGTAAGACCAATTCATCCACAGAAGAGGTAAGGGTTCGCCAGTCCCCCCTTTGTTTCAGGATTTCCAAAATGTCTGCAAACGAGACATCCTCAGAGGGGGACCGTGGGGACCCTTCTGTTTCATCTAAATTGGTATCAGATATGAGAGATTCCTGGGGGGAATCTATGTGCCTCCTCTTGCACAGTCGTTTCCTCGGAACATCCTCAGCAGGAGCTTCTGGGGATGCATCCGAGGAACCAGAGTCACCCTGTGGGGACTTCTGAGGCATTGGGTCTCGACGCTTGGTAGGAGCCGAAGGCACAGAAGCAGAATGCGGACCTTTTGGGGAAGGAGACGAAGATACTGATGAAGTATGTGTCTGATCAGACAAGACCTTCCTCATGATGTCAAAGGCACAGGTGCCCCGACCTGAAGATCCGACCCGATCCGAAGAAGGAGGTTGTTTCTCCAGAATCAGAACCACGGCCTCCGACACTGAGGACGGATCCAAACTGATCTGAGCTGAGGCACCGAGGGGAAGAGTCGGAACCGATATCTCGGTTCGACTATCCCCCCCAGAACCTAGGAAAGATCTTCGGCTCCGAGACTCTCCGGCTGGTTCCGAAGGAGTCGAGGTCAACGGAGCCGATAGCACTACTGGAGGCTTCGGCACCGAGGGCTCTACAATCATCGGTTCTTTGACTCCTAACTCCAATGACTCGACGGGTCTCAGAGGAGGAAGTGTTGAGGGAACAGGAATAGTCTCGAGTTTCGAAACCAGCTGGTATGAAACCTCGATTAATTTGGACAAAGCCAAGTTCTCCATAAGTTTCTGTACCACTCGGTCCACATCGGAGTTGGAAAGGGGCCTCAAATAATGGGTCGAAGGGATTGAAGCTGTCACCCAGTGAAGGATAGCAGACGGTGGTACCTCTGATACCGGCTCCAAGACCTGAGCCTCGTGCAGAGATAAAGTCTCGACACCCGGCACTGAAGTCATAGGAGCCGGTGTCCGAATCTGAAAAGAGGTGCTCGGAGCCGATGACTTGGGCTCTGACACTCTTGAAGACTTCGACCCCTTCAAAGACTTGGATACCTGTTCAGCCTTGTCCAGGGCCTCCTGAAATTCGGGTTTAAGCAACCCTCTGTCAACCAACTTCCTGCATCTTTCCGGCATGACCCTCCCACTAAAGGAATGACAAATGGAACAGTCTTCCTGCAAGTGGAGAGGGCCAAGACAGTAGACGCAGGATGAGTGGTTGTCAGTAATGGACATCTTCTGTCTGCACTGACACCTTTTGAAACCAGATTTGGTCTTTTCTGACATTTTGAAATAAAAAGGAAAAATCCAAAAAACGCAGCACACTTAAGAAAAAAATCCCTATATATTATTAAGTGTAATAATAATACAATTTAAATGTAATATATATATATAAATGTAAAACACACAGCACACTATGATATATATATATATATATATATATATATATATATATATATATATATATATATATATATATATATATATAGAATAGAAAAAGAAGAAGTTAAAGGCAAAAAAATTTTTTTTTTTTTTTTTAAATACTGTCAATCCTGACAGAAAAACTGTCACTCCTGACAGAAAAAACCCGAAGGCCTTAACTAAAGAATTTTTAAAGTAACTAAACTAACTAAACTAGTCTAAATAACACCTATATTATAATACTTATTTAAACACTAAAAAATGAGTATAAATCTGTAGAAGAACTATATATTAAGAAAAGTAGAAAAACATATACTGGCCCGAGCCTCTCAATGCGATCTGCTGCTAGCGGCACACTAGATCTGAGGGTTAGCACCTGAGGATCATGGGATATTACTGTGCCTCGAGCCAAGATGCGGAGCTAGTGATGCGGCCGACTCAGAGCCGAGGATCGGCTCCGAACCCGTGTGTAAGAACAAACGGCGAGATTGAACAATTTCACATCTGATGTTTTCTTGGCGCTGTAGTTTTCCTGCTTTAAAGGTTGCTTTTGCACATTTATCAACACCAAATGACATTCTCATATTATCTGAAAAAGTTTTATTTATTTTACATTTGTTTACTGGGATAGTCCGACTGGATACCTGTCCATTTTCAGTGGAGGCTGGGGAGAAAAGCTCCAAAAAGACATTCAATAAACACAAATAAAAGGATTTTACACAGATGTAAACAAACACAAAAACAGACACACAAACAAATTATTACATTTTTACTCAGATGGAAAATTCTAGACAGTGTTTTTAAGAATGATAGGGTATTGAATGCCTAGCAGGCTAACCTGGTAGTAAATCCAAGGAGATCATAGTATTTATAAGTTAAGAAACAATAAAGTATAGGCAGAAGTCCTCCATGTGTACACGAGTGATGGTTAGAGTTAGCCTGGATTAGGACAAGGACATAGCCATCATTTTTTAAAGTACTGAATCAGACTTTTCTTGAATTGAGGTAGAGAGAGTTCAGATGTAAGATTAGCAGGAAGAGAATTCCAAGTTTTGCCAACAGAGTTAGCAAATAGATATTTACCGGCTGTGTTGTTGGATTTGAGAGTTTGAACTAGTAGTCTTTCAGATGAACGAAGTGCGCCAAGGTTACTGTAGGGGGTGATGAGGTTTTTAAGTACGGGTGTATTATCTGGTTGGTGCAGGATCTTGTGTGCAACTATTAGTTGATTAACCTGAAGTAGGTTAGACAGTTCAAGCCATCCTAGTAGATTTAGGTGATGAGTTCTGTAGGCTGCATTGGTAACAAATCTAGCAATGTGATTGTAGCTGCTAGAAAGTTGATTAAGGGCCGTTTTGCTGAGGTTTGTAAATAGAGGGGAAGCATAGATGAGGGTGGAGAGTAGATGTGTATGAGCAATTACAGTTCTGGCTAATGGCATTAGGAAGGGCTTGATCCTATATAGTGAGCCATGTTCTTTATTAACTGTTTTAATAGTTTTATTGATATGGAGAGCAAACTTAAGGTTATTATCTATTATAACTCCTAACAATTTGGTTGAGGAATCTGGGGAAATAATGGTGCCGTTGTTGGATTTTAATGTAAAGGTTATAGGGGCAGACCTGTGAGTGGGGGAGAAAAGCAGCAGTTTGGTTTTATTAGGATTTAACATGAGACAATGGTTAAGGAGCCAATTTTCAACTGTGTTAAAAGCATTTTGGGATAGAATCTGCAACTCTGTAGGTGAAGTGTCGGAGCATACTAAAGTGGAGTAATCCGCATATTGAAAGCATGTTGCATTTGGGATGACCTTATACAAATCATTGATGAAAATGAAAAATAATAGTGGACCTAGTATGGAGCCTTGGGGTACTCTGAGGATGATGGGTAAAAGGGTGGATAGTTTGCTCTGCCATAGAACAGCCTGTTGTCTACCACTGAGATATGATTGAAACCACTGGATGACCAGGTTCTCTAGGGAGATGGATTGCAAAGTGTTTATGAGTGTTTGGTGGTTTACCATATCAAAGGCTTTTGAAAGATTGAGAAAGATAGCAGAGGAAAGTTTATTATTGTTTCGGTGTTGGTTAATGACATTAGAGAGGAAGACGAGGGCTGAGGTTGTACTATGAAATGGTCTAAAGCCATGTTGGGTCTTGGCTAGAAGATTATTATGGATAAGATAGATCAGGAGTTGATTGCGGATGCATTTTTCCATAATTTTAGCCAAAAGTGACGGAATAACTATGGGTCTACAGTTTGAAAGTTCAGTAGAGCTGCCCCTTTTATGGAGTGGGATGACATGGGATATTTTCCAAATGGAGGGAATGGATGCTTCAGTTATAGTTCTATTGATCAGGATAGTAATGGGGTATGCTATGGCATCTGCAGCTTTTTGCAGATATTCTGCACAGAGGAGATCAGCTGACATGGTGGTAGGCTTTAGTTTTTTAAGTAATTTTCGGACCAAAGATGTGCAAACTGGCTTGAAGTTAAAGGGGAGTTGGGAGCAGGGTGTAGTGGCTGGAGAATATAGGCATCCAGGGGATAATTGGTTAGCTAGGTTCTGGATGGTTGTTGTAAAGAAGCTGTTAAAGGTACTGGCAATTTCTGCCGGGGGGTTTTGGTTAGAATCCAAGGGGGGTTTTGATGACTTGCAGTTGTGCTTTCAGTTCCTCATCTGATGAGATATACAGTTTCAAATGGTCAACACAGAGGAGATGAGAAGTCTTTGCACTTTGCTGTTTTCTAGGAGCCAAATTATAGCCATGGCCTAAGCTGTTAAGTAGACAGCTTAATGGATTAAGGGCAAGGCAGAATAGCAGTGGTGACAGAGAGTCACCCTGGAATATCCCCCTTTGGATTTTTATCCCTGAAATAATAAGTTGTCCTTTATCATGGCTTAATTACAAAGTGGTTTGCCACTGCTTCTTGATCACTGCAATGCAAATGAGCAGTGCAGGGTGTATCTTATACATTTTTAAGCACTCTTTTATCCATGAATGTGCAATGCTATCAAATGCTTTTTTGTAGTCAGTCTAGGTCATACTTAAATTCTTCCCCTTTTCACAGTTCTCCACTATGACTTTATTTAACAACAAATGATCCTTTGTTCCATATGACTTTCTTTTATTGCCTTTTTGTTCTGTTGCCATAATTTATCCTTACAGTTAGAAAACTCTCATGTACCCCAACAAGTATGAACACTTGCTTCCTCCTATGAAATCTGCCTTTTCTACTCACAACATGTCTCAAATAACATACAGTTAATGCTAGTTTGAGGAGATGGACTGTCATTGATTTCTGTTGAATGAATAAATTAAATCACTATTTTATTTTAATGTTGCATTTGCTTTTAGTATATATTTGTCATGCAGGCCAATGCAGGGTAACTGTTGAAGTTTACATGTTATGGTGCAACATGTCATCTGCGATGAGATTTCATGTAAATGAGAAACTCAAAGCAGTGACGTTTATGTCACTGGGAATGGAGATGCCATATTTTAAGTGGTGAAGCACAAAAAGCTGGTAACCAGAAAACTGTCTGCACACTCACGGGGGTGGGGGGGCTGCAGTTTTCTTTGAGGGTGAGCTATTAAATAAGGGGGTTGTGTGAGGGTTGTTTCCCACATGAAGATGCAGCAGTCTTGCCACCCTGAAAAACAAATTACAGATCCTTCATCACTGAGTTTTTGTCTGCAGCCAATTGAACCATTATCTTTCCATTTTTGAGGTTAAAATCAAAAGCTACACAGCTCATCATGGTAGTGTAGTTTAGTGACTGTGTGTAGCTCCCACATTATATACTGCAGACACTGATGCTTTTGACTGTGTGTACCTCCCACATTATATACTACAGACACTGATGCTTTTGACTGTGTGCTGCTCCCACATTACATACTGCAGACACTGATGCTTTTGACTGTGTGTCGCTCCCATATTATATACTGTAGACACTGATGCTTTTGACTGTATGTAGCTCCCACATTATATACTGCAAATACTGATCCTTTTGACTGTGTGTACCTCCCACATTATATACTGCAGACACTGATGCTTTTGACTGTGTGTAGCTCCCACATTATATACTGCAGACACTGATGCTTTTGACTGTGTGTAGCTCCCACATTATATACTGCAGACACTGATGCTTTTGACTGTGTGTAGCTCCCACATTATATGACTGTGTGTAGCTCCCACATTATATACCGCAGACACTGATGCTTTTGACTGTGTGTAGCTCCCACATTATATACTGCAGACAATGCTTTTGACTGTGTATAGCTCCCACATTATATACTGCAGACACTGATGCTTTTGACTGTGTGTAGCTCCCACATTATATACTACTGACACTGATACTTTTGACTGTGTGTAGCTTCCACATTATATACTGCAGACACTGATGCTTTTGACTGTGTGTAGCTCCCACATTATATACTGATGCTTTTGACTGTGTGTGTTCCACATTATATACTATACTACTGACACTGATAGTTTTGACTGTGTAGCTCCTGCATTATATACTGCAGACACTGATGCTTTTGACTGTGTGTAGCTCCCACATTATATACTACTGACACTGATAGTTTTGACTGTGTAGCTCCTGCATTATATACTGTAGACACTGATGCTTTTGACTGTATGTAGCTCCCACATTATATACTGCAGACACTGATGCTTTTATGTATTGCAACACTTGCCTACATCATTGCCATTTATAAGCCTCTGGTAGGAATGAAAGAATAGGTATGTGCTGAAACTGACTGGTTTATGAAAAGAATATCATCAACAGCGTGTTTCTATGAGTTGCGTTTTCCTGTTCAATGCCTACCTCATAAATAGCAGTCACCTGCTAGTTTTGCTAAGGTATTTATCAGGGACATAGGAAGAGGACATTTACTTATATTCTTTCCTTATTCTGTTTCATTATTTCCTTTCTTTTCTTTATTCATGCTTTTGTTCACCACAACAAGTCCACAAGTTATCATTTCTCTTTACCTCTTCAGCAATATTACAGGTTCATTAATGTTATAAGCTTATATTGCTATGGTTCAACAAAATCTTAATTTCTGTGGTTACTAGCTTTCTATACTTTCATCTAACTACACTCCAGAGTGGTTATTAACATTTTTATTTAGTTTTTTTCCTTTTTGATCTTACTCCATTAACTTTACTTGCCCCATTGCTTCACTGCTCTTGAAATAATTGCACCAAATTTCTGGATAAGATCAGAGTTTGTTTACAATTACAAAGTGGCGGGTATAATGCATTAAACATGATCAGCCCACTAACTTAATAATACTTTGTTACACAACACTGATTGTTTTGTTTAAACTTCCACTTATAATGATATACTATGTCCAGCTCAATACATTCATTCCACTGCCCCTTTTACAACTTTGAGATATATTACAATTAACCTACTAGAAGTTAGCCCCTGCTTTTAACCACTAGTAAGCTTACTTACTCAGTTTTAGCACGTCTACTTTCCATCCACTGGCTTTATCCTTCTGATAGCACTTACACAAAGAAATAGCAAACCTGCTTTCCAACCACGCCCAGCCTCTCTGTGTTTGCAAAATCATTTTAGCCAATTTCCACCTTAGGGGCATACTTTTGTCTTACCACCCCTTATCTCTCTGACCTTGACTCTACAGAAGCTGTGAAGGGTTTGTTATGAGAGTGCTACTCTGCCCTACCATGTTATTTATATCCCTTATCTCCCTTTATTGACTCAGGGGATAATAAGTCTTCCTATGGAACCTGTGCCATCCCTCCACTTGTTATGTTTCTGCTCTTCCACTTCACATGCTGGGATGGAGGGATTTTTCTACTCACTAGGTTCAGCGAAAAGAGGGTTACCCAATCAATGAAGTCAGGTGCTATTCCTTAAGTATTGACCTCCTTTGCTGTAGGCATTGAGACCTGATCAGCAGCTCTACCCCTCTGTGATAGCTGATAATTCAAACCTATAGCATCAGGGGTGCCCACTTCTCAAATACCCTTAAAGTAGCTGGGAAAAATAGCCTGATTAGAAAACTTTCTTTGCTCCATTTCTTCCCTCCTCTTGAATTAACCATATCAAGCTTGTGGATAATATCATAGTCTTATTCACTATTATAATATACGTGGTAGGTAAAATGAATTAAATGTCATCCACTCACAACAATAACAATATCATGCTACACAACTCTGATTCATCTCCTTAAATGTTTTCTTATAACAATATGTTATGTCCCACTTAATGGTTGTCACTCCAGTACCACTTTTAAAACTGTTTCACAACTTATATTTAACTCAGTGAAATAGTAACACTAGAAACCCAGTCAAAAATGGAAGGAACGACACATGGTAAACATACCATAAGTCCATAAGGTGTCCTCAGAGCATCAAGAGTCCAATCGAGTAAAGTGCAATATAAAGCGTAAACAACTCTTTCGAGCCACAATTGTCAAATAAACAAGCGACAACGTTAATCCTTCCAAGCAGCAAAGCACAGACTCATTCAGTTCTGGAACAACTTATTTAATAAAGTAAAAATGCAAACATGGGTTAGCGCTTTCACCTTTCGGCTTCATCAGACCCTTTAAAACAAACATAATACTAGACAGTTTATATACCAATATTGGCAGGAAAATCACACTTATGTTGTCCAATGAGCATAACAGAATATATTAAAGAAAAAATGCTCTATTCAACCCTTCATGAATTAAAACATTATTGACAAGTTAAACTTAAAAACTGTACTGATTATTAAGAAATGATAAAAAATAATAATAAAAAAGAGATAAATTCATCATGTATGTATAAATAGATAATACATATACAACAATAATGATAGTAATATAACATTTGTTTAAAATAATATATCATTTGTTAAAAAATTAGTTTAAAAAAAAAAAAATATATATATATATATATATATATAAAACATGAAAAAAATATATGTATATGTGTGTATATTAAAACATTGAATCAATGAATTCACAACCTTCTCATCTTAAGGAAAGGTTTAATAGATACCTTCTTATTAAGACCTGGATGAGAATCAGACCTTAGCCTCATAATCCATATAGTCTCTCTACTTTCAGTATATGTCCTGATATCACCACCACGAATACCTACAGTAATCTCTTCTATAATCTTGAACCTAAACGTGTGGGAATTGCCATATTCTATAACATGTTTAGCTAATGCATTGACCTTAGAGGCCGTTCTAATGCTATACATATGCTCACGCATCCTATTTCTTAGACTTCTATTGGTCTTTCCGATGTAAAAAAGATTGGCAGACTTTACAAGTCGCCAAATACACCACATCCTTAGACATACAGTTACCTTTAACATTAACTTTTTGGTAGAGGCACTAGTTGTAGAAATTTCTGAGAAGAGGGCAAATAAATATCCCCCTTTATTGGGGGTGGGGGTTAATGAGAAGTTACCAAACCCTTCAAAAGACATTTCACAGTCAAAAAATAGTTTTATACATACTTTTTCTAACAAATCAGATCAGATCGAGAAGATTATTAAAAAATATTGGCCCATTCTCAGACTTCAGGAAGATCTTAAGGATTCTATGCCCAGTTTCCCTTCTTTTGTTAGGAAAAGGGGCAGGAATTTGAAAGAACTTTTAGAAATTAGGTTAGAGGATCCACAGAATCAGAATAGAAAGAAATTAGGCACTTATCCATGTGGGATGTGCAAGCAATGTCACGCTATGCTGAATTCGGGGTCCTTCTACCTTCCCTCTAGAAGATTCAAGTTCCACTCTAACAAACATTTTAATTGTGGATTTAAGGGGGTAGTCTATCTTGGATGCTGTGTTACGTGCCATGGTTTTTACATTGGGAAAACTGAAAGGGTGTTTAGGAGAAGGGTTTATGAACACTTCAATGACATCAATGTAAGGAAGGAAAGTAATGCCTTTTATAAACACTCTTTGATATGTAAGGACATGAACATAAAGTTTATGGTGTTGGAACAGGTACAACCGGATATAAGAGGGGGTAGTTGGGAGTCAAAATTAGAATACCGTGTGCTATTTTGGCAGCTTCGCTAGATGCTACCAGATACCCAGGTCTGAATGACACCCTTAACATTATTAGTGTTCTGAAATTGAGGCAAGCCCGTTTATAACACAGTTTGGCACAACATGACATTTATTGTTTTATTTACTTACTTTTGAATTTACAAATTCTTATAATAAGATATATGGAATGTTATGTCATACACTTGAAACTTAGGAAAGAAATGTTTTACAATGCTATTTAGTAACTCTAGGTTTTAATTTGGAGTTTTGATTTTACCCCCGAGAGTAAAAAAAAAAAAAAAAAAAAAAAAGGGGTCACTGCATTTATTTGTGATTATAAAAATATTTTGCAGAATTGTTTTTAGGCACATTTTAACAGTTTGATTTGATTTTATGCTTAATATGGTATCTAGTTGCCAAGATTTTTAGAAAATGAATTATTTTTAATGATAATAAGAATGCATTTTAGAACTTCCTTATATGGTGATTTTCCTGTTGGGAAAGGTTCACAGGAAGTCATGTGATGATTGCAGAAGTATTTAATGTGAATGAACTTCCAGCAATGTTTTTTTGCCTTGAAAAAGCTCAAGGGAGAGTGAAAGCGCTTGGAAGATATTGTGGATTTTTACTTTGCCTAGTTATATTAAAGGATCTTTTTGGAGACCCAGCAGCTGTTTGATTTCTTCATCTGCTTATTTTGAAAGCCTTTGTTTACGTGCTTCCGGATCCTGTCGTGCCAAGTGGTTTTTATTCTTAGACAGAAGAGGAAGTTATCGTTAGATCGCTCAACGAATCAGAACATCAAGAAAATGTGGGAAGGGAGAGGGACGACATAATTGTCAACATTTCCTCTCGTGTCTTAACAGATGAAATAGCTGTTTTGTCCAAGGGCCTCTCGTTCATTCCCACAGTACAAAGTAATTTTGAAGAGACTTTGCGAGACTTCAAATTATATGTTTGCAATCTTTCTTTGAAAATAGCGTTTAAGAACTATAGTGGTTCATCAGTGGCGAACAGTTTTAAGAAACCTAGTACCTACATACCTCCTTTACACCCCTTGCTAGCAGCCTTCAGCAAAATGGTTGAAGATTATTTATATAAGATGAGGGACAGTAGGAGTCAACATCTTAAGGGTAAAGGTAATTTGACTCATTTGCAGAAGGCAGCATTCAATAATTTGTGTAATGATACAAACATAGCCATTAGGCCTGCTGATAAGGGGGGTGGAATAGTTATTATGGACACTTGTAAATATCATAACAGTATGGTTATGATGTTGAGTGATGATAAATTTTACAAACTCATTGATAAGGATATGGTATACATATATGCACAGAGAATACATGCCATGCTGGAGAATCTTCTCCATAGAGATGTTATAGATATATCCCTGTTCTCTTTTCTGGATATTCCCCATCCATTCATCCCACTCATACATGGACTTCCGAAGATCCATAAAGATAGGGTCAATCCACCCCTCAGACCAATTGTTGCAGGAAGGGGTTGGTCCACAGAACCTTTCTCCCTTTATATTGAGAGACACCTCAGACCAATAGTTGATGCCAATGATTTTGTTCTTAGAGACACTAAGCAATTTCTATTGGATTTGTATGACCATCTCAAAGGAGTACTTGGGCATCAGGGATTTATCTTTGTCACCATGGATGTCCATTCCCTATTTACTGTTATTCCTAATGGTTTTGGAATTGAAATGGTAGGCAGTTATTTAAAGAGACAATCAGACATTGATGAAGGCAAGATTAATTTACTATTGACATTTTTGGAGGTGGTCTTGAAATCCAATGTATTTTGCTTTGAAGGATGATGTTATTTACAGAAGGATGGCGTGGCTATGGGCGCATCTTGTGCCAATAGCTACGCCAACCTCTTTATGGCTGAATGGGAGTATAGATATATGCTTCGATTTCCTAGCTTTGCTAAGTCAGTGTCATTCTACAGACACTTTGTAGATGACCTGTTCCTGTTGTGGAGAGGTTTATTAGATGAATTGAATGTCTTTGTCAATAAGATGAATTTGTGTACTGATTATCTCAAATTCAGTCATGAGGCCTCTACCACTAGGATACCATTCTTGGACATCTATATTGAAAAGTTGCCCAATGTTCCATAAATACAGGGCTTTATAGGAAATTCTGTCATAAAAATAAATTACTACATCACCATAGCATGCATCCAGGTTATGTATATAACAATATCATCAAGGGGCAAGCAATGAGGATATCAAGGTATAACCCTACGGAACCAGGGTTTAAGAATGATCTGTATGATTTAAGCGAGAGGCTCTTAACACGTGGATACAATACTGGAGATGTAGAGAAGGGAATTGATGGGATAGATCTTTTGAGGTTAGGAACAGCGGCTCCTTATTTTTCAGGTCATACAGCTAATGGCTTTGTTGGTAATGTTGCACAGGACACAAGTGACATGAGGTATGACCAAGTGGCCTTCTCCATTTTTTACACTAAGGATGTCGGTCACATTAAAGATGTTGTTAGAACACATTGGGATATCTTATCTGTAGATCCCAAAGTTAAAGAAGCATTAGGGACTGCCCCCAGATTTAGGTATAAAAATAAAAAGAATTTTAAGAGGCTCCTTTGTGATAAAAAGGTGGTGATGGAAGAGGTAACACCATCATCTTTTGGCACTAGCAGGTGTGGTCATTGCAATTTTTGTCAGTTTATTGACTGCAATCCTACTTTTATACATCCCACTAATTTACAATCATACACCTTTAATGTTAAAGGTAACTGTATGTCTAAGGATGTGGTGTATTTGGCGACTTGTGAAGTCTGCCAATCTTTTTACATCGGAAAGACCAATAGAAGTCTAAGAAATAGGATGCGTGAGCATATGTATAGCATTAGAACGGCCTCTAAGGTCAATGCATTAGCTAAACATGTTATAGAATATGGCAATTCCCACACGTTTAGGTTCAAGATTATAGAAGAGATTACTGTAGGTATTTGTGGTGGTGATATCAGGACATATACTGAAAGTAGAGAGACTATATGGATTTTGAGGCTAAGGTCTGACTCTCATCCAGGTCGTAATGGGAAGGTATCTATTAAACCTTTCCTTAAGATGAGAAGGTTGAGAATTCATTGATTCAATGTTTTAATATACACACATATATATATATTTTTTTCATGTTTTATATATATATATTTTTTTTTTTAAACTAATTTTTTAAACAAATGATATATTATTTTAAACAAATGTTATATTACTATCATTATTGTTGTATATGTATTATCTATTTATACATACATGATGAATTTATCTCTTTTTTATTATTATTTTTTATCATTTCTTAATAATCAGTACAGTTTTTAAGTTTAACTTGTCAATAATGTTTTAATTCATGAAGGGTTGAATAGAGCATTTTTTCTTTAATATATTCTGTTATGCTCATTGGACAACATAAGTGTGATTTTCCCGCCAATATTAGTATATAAACTGTCTAGTATTGTGTTTGTTTTAAAGGGTCTGATGAAGCCGAAAGGTGAAAGCGCTAACCTATGTTTGCATTTTTACTTTATTAAACAAGTTGTTCCAGAACTGAATGAGACTGTGCTTTGCTGCTTGGAAGGATTAACGTTGTCGCTTGTTTATTTGACAATTGTGGCTCGAAAGAGTTGTTTACGCTTTATATTGCACTTTACTCGTTTGGACTCTTGATGCTCTGAGGACACCTTATGGACTTATGGTATGTTTACCATGTGTCGCTCCTTCCATTTTTGACTGGGTTTCTATTTTTACTTTTGGCTATTTTGGTCAGAGCATTTACTCTGCATAGGCTTTACTTTCTGAGAAATAGTAACACTGCTGTCTGACCACTGGTGGGTCTGCTTTCTCACTGGGGGCACACACCTGCTGTCTAACCATTGGTGGGTCTGCTTTCTCACTGGGGGCATACACCTGCTCTCTAACCATTGGTGAGCCTGCTCTCTCACAGGGAGCATGCACCTGCTCTCTACCATTGGTGAGTGTGCTCTCTCACTGGGGACACACACCTGCTCTCTAACCATTGGTGGGTCTGCTTTCTCACTGGGGAGCACACACCTGCTCTTTAACCATTGGTGAGCCTGCTCTCTCACAGGGAGCATACACCTGTTCTCTAACCATTGGTGAGTGTGCTCTCTCACTGGGGACACACACCTGTTCTCTAACAACTGGTGAGCCTGCTTTCTCACAGGGAGCATACACCTGCTCTTTAACCATTGGTGAGCCTGTTCTCTCACTGGGAGCACACACCTGTTCTCTAACAACTGGTGAGCCTGCTCTCTCACAGGAAGCATACATCTGCTCTCTAACCATTGGTGAGCCTGCTTTCTCACTGGGGGCACACATTTGCTCTCTAACCATTTGTGAGCTTGCTTTCTCACAGGGAGCACACACCTGCTTTCTAACCATTGGTGAGCCTGCTTTCTCACTGGGGGCACACACCTGCTCTCTAACCATTGGTGGGTCTGCTTTCTCACTGGGGAGCACACACCTGCTCTCTAACCATTGGTGAGCCTGTTCTCTCACTGGGAGCACACACCTGTTCTCTAACAACTGGTGAGCCTGCTTTCTCACAGGGAGCATACACCTGCTCTTTAACCATTGGTGAGCCTGTTCTCTCACTGGGAGCACACACCTGTTCTCTAACAACTGGTGAGCCTGCTTTCTCACAGGGAGCATACACCTGCTCTCTAACCATTGGTGAGCCTGCTTTCTCACTGGGAGCACACACCTGCTCTCTAACTAACTGGTGACCCTGCTTTCACAGGGAGCACACTCTAACAACTGGTGAGCCTGCTTTCTCTCAGGGAGTACACACCTGTTCTCTAACCACTGGTGAGCCCTGCTCTCTAACCATTGGTGAGCCTGCTTTCTCACAGGGAGCATACACCTGCTCTCTAACCATTGGTGAGCCTGTTCTCTCACTGGGAGCACACACCTGTTCTCTAACAACTGGTGAGCCTGCTTTCTCACAGGGAGCATACACCTGCTCTCTAACCATTGGTGAGTGTGCTATCTCACTGGGGACACACACCTGTTCTCTAACCATTGATGGGCCTGCTTCACAGGAGAGGCACACCTGTTCTCTAACCATTGATGGGCCTGCTTTCTCACTGGGGAGCATACACCTGCTCTCTAACCATTGGTGAGCCTGCTTTCTCACAGGGAGCATACACCTGCTCTCTAACCATTGGTGAGCCTGCTTTCTCACTGGGAGCATACACCTGCTCTCTAACCATTGGTGAGCCTGCTTTCTTACTGGGAGCATACACCTGCTCTCTAACCATTGGTGAGCCTGCTTTCTTACTGGGAGCACACACCTGCTCTCTAACCATTGGTGAGCCTGCTCTCTCACAGGGAGCACACACATACTCTCTAACCACTCGTCAGCCCCTTTAGATAACACATACCCAGAGGAAGCATACACACCTTTCTAACTTTGTGGGGTGAGGCATCAACACACTCTCCCTCTGAATTTATAAATTCAGTTCAGATAATTTCAATCTTTAGGCATTCTTTTGCCTTGTCACATAACAACGCTCAGTCCTACCCTGAATGAGACCTGTGAAAAGTTTTACATAGTGATGTCACTCTATCTTGCCCAACCAGTTTATGTCCCTTATTCCCCTACATTGACTCAGAGATACTAAGCCCCCTCATGGAGCACAAGCCAGTCTTCACCTTGCTACATTTGTATGCCCAAGCATGATAGCATGTTCTCACCTTCATGCTTCCTACAAGCTTTTAACCTTAGACACTTTCTTCTTCCTCAAATGTTACTTCCTCATAGTGCTCCCTCTAAAGTAGATTATATGAGATCAAATAGACATGCATACTGAAATGCTTGAGACCTATGTGTGGCAAAGTCACTATATTCATATTCACTTGTCACATCAGCAGATCCAACACTGACACAATTGCTGTTTATACAAAAGAGTTTTATTACAACATAGATAATCATAGTTAACTGCCTATATTTGTCAATATTTTCAAAAGCCAAATTTAACAGTAAGTTTAAGAACAAACTAAATAAAGTATTCACCAACGCAGCAAAGTTCACTTCAAACAGTATCCACAGGTACCATCAAGGATCGGACACATTAATGCCTGGAGTGTATGTGTTTTGTTGTTTTTCATTAAAGCTGTGTTTTTAAAGAATATTTGCTGGTTTCCAGTCCTTAGTGGTACCTGTGGATGCTGGTTTAAGAACAAACTATCTGGAGGCCCACCTGCTCAAATAAACTCTATAATAAAAGAAAAACTAATTATACTGCACAACTGGTCTAAAA
Organism: Protopterus annectens; assembly: GCF_019279795.1. Classification (NCBI taxonomy): domain Eukaryota; kingdom Metazoa; phylum Chordata; order Ceratodontiformes; family Protopteridae; genus Protopterus; species Protopterus annectens. The sequence goes on from NC_056735.1 coordinate 42,258,197, forward strand.
CTCCTTTTATTAAAATGGCATTTTTATTTCCAGTCCCCTCAGCAAAAGTTTTATTCTGTGTCTTGGGTCTAGTTGCCCTGCACTGTGAGACCCTGAATCGGTGGAACACTAAAGCCCTTTAAGCTACACTAGTGTATGTTAGAGTTATATTTAATCTGTCCTCTAAACTGAAGACATTTTGCTATAGCCTTTTACTGTAAGCATGTGCACTGCTGGTCTCCCCCCCCCCCCCACTTCCCATTTTATTTTTTCCTATTGTACTCCTTGGTCAATTACCTAAAACTGCTTATTTCTCTTGGAAAAGGTTTGCCTATGTACCTGCAGCCCATACTTCAATTGTTTTTCCCTATAGAAGTGTTGGTCCTTTTCCCACACTGTACTACATTAGTAGCACAAGATCTGTAGTTATTAGGAAGATACTGCACTACACTGGCCTGGAATTGACTAAGCTTGGTTTCCCTGATTGTTTTCTTAGCAGCTGGCCTAGTCCAGTTTTTCTGGCTCACAACCTTGTATTACTTTGTGTCTATCCCCCTCCCCCACCTTGAACCTGCACCCCTCCCTCCCACTCCTGCTTACTTACAGAGGAATCAAAAAACTTGATGTAGAAAGGCACCATCTTTTGACTTAGCTTTTCTGTCCTTGCTTCATAGGAATCCCCAGTACTGTACTCACATATACCATATTCCATTCCTTTTTAAATAGTACTCTATTGACTTCTGATTTACTGCATGTCCCTTTCCTAAAACCCCTGGCATAACTACATTTTCCTACGTCTCAGTGAACTGCAGCTCCCTGTTTTTAAAGAAAAATAAAAACAGAACAGAAAAGAAAAGACCTTTTTTTCTTTTAGAATCTAGCTTGTCTAATTGCCCTTAAATCTGGCTGTTTATCTTCCCTGGACACTAGATTGTACTGGCTAATTGGTTGTTTTGTACTTTCCTCTGTCCCAAGTGTACCCTGCTCCATTCGCCCTCACTGTGCTTGGGCTCACTTTGCTCCCCTCCCATCCCCCATATCATTTACTTTATACCTAACCACAGGTCCCTCCCAACCATCAAACTCTTCCCCTTTCTGTTACACAAGCTGGGTCTATGACAAAGCTTCGAACGCTCAAAATTTCAAATGTTACATGGTAGAGACCAAACGTTCAAAATTTTAAATGTTCAAAAGATTATATTTCAACGGCGCCATATGGTGCAGATAGGGAGAATTTCCCTTTTCTGCACTGAAATGCGGTCTGGGAGTTGGTATATATATATATATATATATATATATATATATATATATATATATATATATATAAGTAGGGGGAGTGTGGGGGCCTCCCTGCCCACGCTGTTAAAGTGTGATTTTCTTTTTTTATTTTTTTTTATTTGATGTTCGAACATCCAAATGTCATACTCATATCCTGTCTATTCCTTGACTTTTCTAAGGCTTTTCACACTGTCTCACACACTCTGCTACTTAGTAAACTTAGTAAACTTGTAGACCTAAACAATACTCCTATAGAAGTTGAAACTAGCACAAAACTCCTTGGCATTACCATTGACGACCAACTAAAATTCAATCTACACACTAACAATTGTATCAAAAAAAAACACCAAAAGCTAGGACTACTGTACAGGAACAAGAAATTCCTAACTACTGAAGCTAGGATTTTTCATACCTATGCCTACCTTCTACCATGCTTAACCTATTGTTCCCAAATGCTGACAAATCTGAACTCCTTCCTACTTACCAAATTAGAATCAACTACCACAAAATAGCTAGATTTGCAGCTCAACAAACATATAAATCTCACCACTGTCTCTCCCTAAAATACCTGAACTGGCCCGAGTTACCTCACCTGTTCCTACAATCTCAACTCCAAATTATACACTCCATCCTATATCAGCCTTCTCTCACTACTCCCCTACCAGACTTCTCCGAAGGTCAACCCATGACCTACTAAAAATTTAAACCCAAATCCAACACACTGTGCAACTTATATGGCTACCATCCCTCTATTGCATGGAACAAACTCCCACTAGAAATAAGGACCCTGGCTCACCCCAAACAATTTAAGCTAGCAACCAAAGAGCACTTTAAAAAACACTAGTCCTGCCATTGTACTCACCCTCCCTGATTATTACCTACGTGTATAGTACAGTCAAACTAACTTACTAAAACTTACCATTAACTACTTCATCCTATACTTCCTATGCAACCTCCAAAGCCTCTTCTATACTCTGCTCCCTGAAATTCTTATGTAACCTTTTAAGTTTCTGTAACTCTGCATACAAAACCTTATATTTACTCAATTCTCTTTTTAAACCAAAACATACAACTTACTCTACTTGTTTAACATTCTCCTTTGTTTATTATACTGTTTTATCTGTCAGCAATATATATGTACGTAGCTTACATATTTTAACTACCAAAATTATCTATTGCTATTTTTATTGCATTGTATATCTCTGGAGCTTTTATCTCCGGGCCCGCTGAAAGGCAAATAGCTAAGCTGGACACTCCCAGTCAACAAATGTAAAATAAATAAGTTAAATAAATAAATCAAGGCTATCAGTAAGAAACTAAGAGTTACTATTAGGGCTAGTAAGACAAATCATGAATTCACATTCCTTTCTAAAGCAAAGGTTAATTATAAGTCCTTCTTTAATTGCATTACGAAATTAAGGAATAACATCTAGCAGTGATCTGAACATAGCCAAAATTGCACCAGCCACTCAGAGTGAGTAAATATAGCAAATATATTTGGAAAAAAATGTGGAAACTTTACCCCTGAAACAGCTATCTTAATTTTACAAATTCCATAAGCTGTTGTACCTCTTGACATCACAAAGGAACATGTCCTGAAGTTGTTCCCTAAAATCAAAACTACTATTCCCATGGGTCCTAATAATTTACTAGGTGCCTAATAAATAGCACCAAGCATGCCTTTGTTGAGCCCCATCCTTAAACTGTTTAACCTATATTTAGCTCCAGGATTTATCTCCAAAGTATGGCAAACTGTAATAGTAATGCCCCCATACAAGGGAATACCCTATCACTGACCAAATAAACTATAAACCTATTACCCTAACTAGTCAGGTTTGAAAAATCATGAAATGCATCATATCTGATCTCATAAGCTATAGTATCAAAACATATCAAGCTAGACCCACATCAGTTTGACTCTGTCAAAAGAAAACCCTGCCTACTCAGTTGAGTTGAATAGGTAACAAAGGCTATTCACAGTGATAATTCTGTTGACAGAGCTTATTTGGTTATGGCCACAGCATTTATCCTTGCTAGTATTTTAAACAAGCTATAAGCCTTAAAAGCAGACCCATGCAATGTGAGGTATATAGTCAACTGTTTATTTATTTAACCTTTATTGACTGGGTTAGTCCCACTAGACTAGCATCCACTTTTCAGGTGAGACAGAGGTGTTATTTATAGTATGTTGGAGAAATTTGGCCAGGGCATCAGGGAACTTCCCTACTCATCATTGTTGCAAGTGGGATCCATTTTGCAGGAACATTTCCTGTTTCCATTCCAGGCACAAAGACAGCCCAGAGAAGCATAGAGGCAGATGGAGAGAGAAGGAGGTAATGGAGTGGTGAGAGAAATGGAGGAGAAAGCAAATACTGAGATCTGAAAATGTGTGCAGGAGTCTGAGAAGATGTTTCAAATAAATCTATTTGATGGAGATGAGTCTGCAAATGGTGGATGTATAATTACAACCCTCCAGTTAGTTGGGATATGGGATGATTTACTTAAAGAAATTGTGAAAGAGAGTGAGCCGGAAAATGAATGAAACATTTCCTTCGGCAATGACATTATGGAGAAAATACAAAAAGGATGATGCAGAGATAATCCTGAAGAATAGTGGTGAGATGGAAAAGAATATGCAGAGAAAGTAAAGGAAGGCAAAAGGGGAGTAGCAGAAAAGAAAGCAGAAGAAAATGAAAAACTGAAGTTTGTGGTACAGATTTAAAATAACAAAGATAAAATATGGACAGGTATGAAGTGTGGGACAATTACAAACTCCATTGGGTGTAAAAGCACATACGGTAAAAGCATTTATTCTGATTAACAAAAGACATTTAGTGACATTAGATTTGAGACTGTTTTTCAATGGAATTTTTTCTTGGAGAATATAAAAAAAGGAAGACTATATTCCATGAAATCCTTATGTGATAAAAACATTTAACAGGGAAACAAAAAGAAAAGTTGTGTACAAATCTGAGCAGAGCTTGAAAGAGAGACTTTGAAAGAACATTTAAAAACTTTATGCAAAGAAGTACTGTATATTGCAAATGTTTATGATAAAAGAGGTTCATGGACTGGTGGATGGGGCTATAATATTGTGTCAAGAAAAAATTACACATATACCAAGCATGATAAATGTGGAATAGGGGTTTTGTAAAATACTGGTGACAACCCAAGACATGCTTTATTTTAGCAAAGAAGGACATTTGATAAGTAACTGTGATAAACAAAAATGTTATATTTGTGAAGAAATGGAACATGATGTAAAACGTGAAGTGAAATGTTATAAATGTAACGAAACTGTATATTTATGGATGAATTGCAAAAGTAAAATAAGAGTTAGGAAAAAGAAAGAGAAGAAAATGAACAAAGAGAAGAAATGTTAGAAGTCATCGAAAT